>NC_043004.1:68302065-68312065 GCF_006345805.1 Octopus sinensis
TATGTATATCTTTATAAACATATATATAAACCTATTTCTAAATGTATCTGTGTATACGTATCCATATTTAGCGATATACTTATATTACATACTTAAAAAATGCACACAACACACACACACTACATATATATATTATATATATATATATATATATATATATATTATATATATATATATATAAATAGGTGTGCGTGTATATATATATATATATATATATAACAAAGTGGAGTTGTAGGGTACCGCACGAGTGGAATTATATAGGAAACAAAGTTGAAAATGCAATTTTAAAAGATGTTTATTACTTTACCGGTTTCACTCTTTGGAAAAAGATTGTCAAAAGTAACATGTAGAAGTTTGGTTGCGTTAATTATTGGTTGTTACCAAAATACTACATTACATATATACAGACTGTATATATGCAAAGGTAGCCTTTTGTAACAACCAGTAATTAACGCAACCAAATTTTACATGTTACTATTGACAATCTTTTTCCAAAGAGTGAAACTGGTAAAGTAAATAAACATCTTTTAAAATTGCATTTTCAAACATTCTTTCGTATATATATATATATATATATATATATATATATATATAATATATATATATATATATACATATATATACGAAAGAATGTTTGAAAATGCAATTTTAAAAGATGTTTATTTACTTTACCAGTTTCACCCTTTGGAAAAAGATTGTCAAAAGTAACATGTAAAATTTGGTTGCGTTAATTACTGGTTGTTACAAAAGGCTACCTTTGCATATATACAGTCTGTATATATGTAATGTAGTATTTTGTAACAACCAATAATTAACGCAACCAAACTTCTACATGTTACTTTTGACAATCTTTTTCCAGAGAGTGAAACCGGTAAAGTAAATAAACATCTTTTAAAATTGCATTTTCAAACTTTGTTTCGTATATAATTCCACTCGTGCGGTACCCTACAACTCCACTTTGTTATATATATATATATACACGCACACCTATTTATATATATATATATATATAATATATTATATATATATATATATATATATATATATATATATATATATATATAAATATAATTATTGTGTGTGTGTTGTGTGTGCATTTTTAAATATGTAATATAAGTATATCGATAAATATGGATACGTATACACAGATACATTTAGAAATAGGTTTATATATATATATATATATGTATATATATATGTATTATATATATATATATATAATATATAATATATATATATATATTTTATAGTTTTATATATTATATATATATATATTGGAAGTTTTGGAGATGATTACAGTATTATATATTAGAAGAAATGAGGTAATCAGAAGATCGGATGGTTTATATTTACAGATATCATTTATATATTACATTTTTTACATATATATCATATCACTTAGATCATTAGCGCTTTCCCCATTCTAGTGGGGTTTTCAAATCAAAATCAAAAAATATATATATATAATATATATATATATAATATATATATATATATATATATTTATATATTATACACACACATACAAGCATGTATATATATATGTCTGTGTGTGTGTATATATATATATATATTATATATATAGTTAATATTTTCTATTCACTTATAAAAAGATATATGCGTACGCGTGTATATATGTTTCTACCTATGGAGATTCACAATTTTGCAATCCTAGCAGTGATATAGGCACCTGTGCACTCTGTGCCTTGAGCGCTCTGGTATCTATTCCTTGAGGGGCCTCTTAGACCTAGATGCTCAACGAATTTTTTTTTATTTCCAATACGCCGCACTTAAGTATATTTACACACATCTTTACTAACTTAAGCCGCTCGTCCACAGTGAACAATGTTTCTCTATGTGAGACAATTTGAATATTGTCGACACAGTATCGATTCATTCCGTCCACTTGCTTCTACCCTCCGGTGATTTAGTCCGCTTGTTGATGTCGTTGTCCGATCTCTTAGGCTTAACACATTCGTAACACTCAGTTGAGGTCTACTTTGATATATCGTGTCTCTAAACAGACTTAGGTAGAGCATCTGCCATGGCAACAGACTTTATCGTATTTTTGTGATCAACAATATACGGCTGTCGTGCGCATCGACTTCTCGTCCTTACGAAAGAACAACACTTCTCCTGAGATGATGGTCTTCATAGCCTAATGTTTTCATGTTATTGCTGTACGTTCTAGTTATCCCATGATAACTAATTTGTATTTTTGTTTCCCATAAGCTGTTGATACTTTAAACCTTATGTAAGGGGACAAGCAATGCATTTTCACTTCAATAGGAAAGGCACATGCTTGTTGCTCCATATTCTCACTCTGTCCCTCTCTCGTTTCTCTCTTCTATCCTCTCTCTTCTCTCTTCGATCATCTCTCTTCTCTCTTCTATCCCCTCTCTCTCCTCTCTCTCCCTTCTATCACCTCTCTCCAATCTCTCTTCTACTCCCTCTCTCCCTAACATTCCCTCACGCTATCCCCCCTCATACTCTTTCTATCAAACTAGCTATTTGTCTCTCGCAAACTTTAGAATGTCTGTCAAACTGCCAATATCTATGTGTAAGGTTATATTGTATGTAACTGGTTGTTCCCTGATATCGGAGGGGAAAATGTATTCGGAGGAAAGCTGTGTATTTTGATAGGCCTACATAATAATAATAATAATAATAATAATAATAATAATAATAATAATAATAAATTCTTTTTATTGGCCACAAGTGCTGACAAATATGATTAGAAAACATAAAGGGACAAAACAGGACGAAAGGTTACAAAAGGTTTTGTCCGTTTGTGAAAAAATCGAGTAAAAACAGTGTAACAATCAAATAATATAACAACGAAAAACGAAAATAGGGGAAGGCATTACGAAAGGTTCCTGGTGGAAAAACCCATAAAAGCCAATGGGAGCCTGGTCAAAAAGGTGGGTAGAGAGCCCCTTTCTCCTTTTATAATACCTTTTTCAATTACAGCCGAAACATCAGAATTAGTCCACTTTCTTGCACATTTCACCCACCTTTCAGAAAACTTGCTATCTGACAGCACTCTCCTCTCTAACCTCATCTTCCTTTTCAAGTGAAACTTGAAAAAGTTGATGAGGCCTTGACCAAAGAGGAAAGTGTCTGACTTTAGCCCTTTCAAACGGGTCCACCATACAACCTCTTTCGCCACAGCCACTAGGCACAGGAAAACGGCCTTGCCCTCCTTGTTAATGGAGGTCGGCGGCGCAATCTTCACTATGGATTCAGCTGATAGCCGGATCCGTCCTATATGTGACAGTAGCTGTTCGACATAAGCCCATAGTTCAGCAATACTCGGGCACTGGACGAGTGCGTGCAGAACGGTTTCATCGTCCTGGCAGCACCTCGGACAGGCCCGGCTGACGGCACTTCCGTGCCGGTAGAGTTTATCCCGAACAGGCAGAGCTCCTCGGTAGCACTGCCAGGCGAGCGACCTCTGGAAATTAACCATTGGCCCCGGCCCGAAAATCTTTCCGAAATGACCGCTCAGTTCGTTATCATCAAAGGCTAGAGTTTCCCCGAGAATGTCGTCGCATTTTCCTCCACTAACCCTCTATAGAACGCTAGAGTGGAACTGAAACCGATCGCATTGCGCGCTTGGCGGAGGGCGGAGAGAGCTTGACGGCACTCGAGATGCCAAGCATCTTTTCTCGGTCTACGTTTGATCCAGGTTTGCAGCTCAGTCAAAGAGACGAGCTGCGGAAAATCGCGTCTGACAAACGATGACTACACCTGTTCACCGTCTAGAAAAAACTTGAGATGTCGCAGCCTGTGCGCATGTCTGCGCATCAGTAACCACGGCATACCAAGGCCTCCGTTCAGCGGTCGTTGACAGCAGATGGTTCACCTGACCGGTGGCACCTCACCCTTCCACAAAAAGTCGAAGAGCAGACGTACCAGCTTGGCCAACCAGCGGTCGGGACAAGGGACGACGATCAAGCTGTAATAGATGACGGATGCGATGTACGCATTCGCCACCTCCGCTCGACCTTTCAGGGACAGCTTCCTCTCGGCCCATTTCTGGGTGAGTCTGGCCACCCTGCTCGTCACTTCTTCCCAGTTTTTATCCACCTAGAGATCCGGACCGAACCAGACCCCGAGCAGTTTAACGGGTCCGTCTGTCCAGCGTCCTACGACGCTGATGGACGGCATGGCCTTGCCTCTCCAGGTGCCCAGTTGCAAGCCCATAGACTTTTCCGCTTTAATCTTTGCCCCTGTCACCGCTTCGTACTCGTTTAGCGTCTCGCCAATCAGGCCAATGTGCCTGTGGCTCTTCACTATCACGGTGACGTCGTCGTCGGCATAGGCAGACACGCTGTTTTCATCTCCTAGATCGTGCGGGATACTCCTCAAAGCCTCGAACTTGCGCAGTAATGGCTCGAGAGTCAATATGTACAAGAGAGAGGAGAGAGGGCATCTTTGGCGGACCGAACGCGAAATGTCAAACGGTTCCGAAAGGTGACCGTTCACCCGTATCACCGAGCAAATGTTGCTGGACCGAAGCCAGCTGCCTTGAGAACAGCTGCCAGGTACCTATGGTCGACCCTATCGAAGGCTTCACTCTGATCTAAATTGATCAAAGCCCCACCCGCGCCAGCGTCGTTGCTCACCCTCTCTATGATGTAGCGCATGAGATGGAGGTTGTCGTGTATCGAGCTAGTCGGCACGGCGCATGTCTGCGTCTTGCCAACCAGCTTGTCCACGACAAGCGCCAATCTCTTGGCTAGCACCTTGGCCAACTCTCCTTTGAGCAGAGTGATGGGCCCAAAATTCCCTATTACGTCCCCCTTGTTTGGGTCCTTTCTCAGCAAAGCCACCACCCCTCGACAGATAAAAGCAGGAATTCTCCCGTGTGGCTGCCAGTTGCAGTAGACGTTTGCCAGTAGGCCCGCAAACAAGTCTGGCATTGAAGTGTAAAGCTCGTAGGGCAGACCATCCAAACCCGGCGATCTACCTCTAGTGCAACTCTTCATTGCTTCTTCCACTACCCAGGCAGATATCGGTCCTTCGCAGCACTCTGTCTCGCTGTCCGAAAGTTGCAGTAGGCCGTCCAGGTACACACCAAAGTCTGCACCGTTGTCCGTTCCACCGCTCGTCCCAAACAGTTGAGCAAAGTGCCGCTGAAACAGCGCACATGATGATGATGATGATGATGATGATGATGATGATGATGATGATGATAATGATGATAATGATGATGATGATGATGATGATGACGACGACGACGACGATGACGACGACGACGACGATGACGATGACAATGACGATGATGATGGTGATGATGATGATGATGATGATGATGATGATAATTATAATAATAATGCCCTGATGCAGTACCAGGCAGGGGCTCTCATGGCTTCGGATCTTAACTGATTGGAAGTGTTATCATGTACATTGTTTTGTCTTGGTATAAAAGATGGGCTACAGCAAATATTCTGCTCAATACCTCAGATTTGCTTGTCAGTTGTTTGACTTTAACCAGTTGAGCATATCCCTTAGTGGCTGACGATATGTGCATCTCTGGTCACGAGCAGAAGTAGTGGGGGAGCATCATAGCCATGTGTTGAGAAGGATTCTTTGGGGTTTGAATAATTCACCTCTGGAAACATGGGTGGTTCTTTCAACATCCTTAAACAACCCTTATTCAGGGACCTTTTGAGCGGGATGGGCTACTCAACCAGAAGAAAATTCTAACTGGGCCCCACCTGCAAGGTCATGTGCTGTTTATCTTGATATGAGATCACCATGTCGCGCACATATGGTTGTGATGTATGTGCCTGGTGTACCTTTATCAGACGGGTAGTCATGATGGGTATATTGGGCTTCGTATATTTTACCCCAGTGTCACTTTGATGGCATGAACTGCTCTCTCACTCAATAATAATAATAATAATAATAATAATAATGATAATAATAATAATAATAATAATAATAATAATAATAATAATGGTGATGATAATGACAACAGCAACAATAATAATGGGTGATGACGATGATGATGGTGACAATGATATTAATTCCAACAACAGTAACAGGAGCAACGAGAACAATAGCAATAAGAACAAGATAAAACAGGGAAATATCCAAACAGTAACTGCAGTAGATGTTAGGCTGAAAGATCTGAACGTTGGTGTTTATAGCAACAGTAATAAATGTTACCTACTCGTATCCTAGCAGCCTTCCTACTCAATAAATAGTATGTTTGACAGACATGCGCACTAACATACGTATATATGCATAATACATACATACATACATACATAAATACGTAAGGAGAGAGAGATAGATACATACATAGATTCTAACACACACACATATTCGTTCATTGTTCTTTTCGTTTGTTTTCTTATCTGTTTTTTTTTTTATCGCAACGAGGCAAACGGACGTATTTCCCGCAACGAATATTGTTTTGGGATCTCGATTATATGTAGGCACTGCAGCTCAGCGTGCATATATATGTCTGAATGTGTGTGCATATATTAATATCTATATATACACACACACACATATATATATATATATATATATATATATATATATATATATATACATACATATATACATATATACATATATATATATACATATATATATAGATAGATAGATAAAAGACTACGTATACATGTGTTTGTATGCGTGTACGTATGTCACTAAGCATACATGTGTGTATATATGTATGTATGTATGAATGTATGTACGTATGCAACTATCTATCTGTCTATGCAAAAACCTACACACGCATGTATATCTGAGAGTCTCAATGGGAGATGAAGACGGAGAATAGGGAATGGAATATGATGTATAGATAGGCTTTCATGAAGCGAAGATGAAAAATAAACAGAGAAACGGTTTCGAGGATCGGGGAGCTGGGGGTGGGTGACACATATATACATATATATATATATATATGTGTGTGTGTGTGTGTATGTGTGTATAGATACATATATATATATATATATACTAGCAGTATCGCCCGGCGTTGCTCGAGTTTGTAAGGGAAATAACTATAAAGCATTTTTAGAGAGTTATAGCCAAAAAATAGCAAAAATGCATTAAAAATGGAAAAAAATCATGGTATTTTTTTTTAAATCGTTGACTAATCGTAGACATTTTTAGAGAGTTACTTCCCTTATATTAAAAAAAATATGCATTAAAATGGAACAAAAAGATGGTAAATTATTTTTAAAATCGTAGACTCATCGTAGACGCGCGCTAATACCCAGAAGGGCTTGATATGAATCACGACTATAAGATACCCGGTTTTGGTTAAACTGCACCGCAAAATGTGGGAGTAGTTAGGAATCTAAATCGTATGAGACAGACAGCACACAACCTCTCTTTTATATATAAAGATATAAATGTATGTGCGTGTCTGAGTAAGTGTTGGTGTATTTATACATAATGATTATGTTACGTCGTTTGAAGCCTATGATGGGGATATAGTTATATATCAAATGAACGTATTTCGGTTAATATGCAAATATGTTTAGTAACTCACAAAACAAGCATACTTGTTCGAACACATATATTTACGTATTTGTTTATATGTTTCTGTGCATATGCATACATATATACATACACGCATACAAGCATACATACACATACATGTGTGTGTATATATGTATGTATCTACTATTTATCTATCTAACATACATATAAGAGGAGATGACCACTAAGTGGACATCCATTGTGCTAGAAGTAGACCCCCTATGGTCTTACCACTGTGGACGTTTCGTGCATAGTACTCCAAATTATATTTTACTATGACGATCATACTGATGAGTTGCGGACAATTACGTAAGTGGTAGCAACGAAACCGGATTTGTGATTAATCTTTATATTTTGCATCTTTTTATTTGTCTTGCTTGCTAACGTTCTGGCGTTTTCAAATTTTCTTGAGAACAATATTTCTTAGTAGTAAGACCATAGGAGGGTCTACTTCTACCATAATGGATGTTCACATAGTGGTCATCCTTCTTATTAGTATGTAATATAATTTTTCTGAATCTTCAGGTTTTTTTTAAATATGCTACACCACAAGTTTTAAATTGACATTAATCAAATCGATATTCAATTTTTCACCCTTATTATCTTAAATTTAATATATATATATATATATATATATAGAGAGAGAGAGAGAGAGAGAGAGAGAAAATAGTAAAAAGTGAAAAAACTACAGAAGGCTTGTTTTAAAAGGTTAAAAAATATATATTTGAGTCAATATGTCTGAAGAATATTATAAATTTTTTTTCTTACAATGACATAGTTTAGAAGAAATGACCGGTTTCGCGTTTAGCTTTTTCAAATTTCTTACATCGTTATGTTTATGTTGAGAAGAGTTCTAGATAAGGGGAGGTAATAAGTGATTTCTTCCGGTATAAGGGAGATAATCGCTTAAAATTTTTTGCCTTTCCTCTGGGGTGAATTTCTTTGTATAAGTATGTTGGAATGGTTAAGTCTGGGCTTGTACTTTTCAATGAAGAATGTTTCCTTGTTTAGCCTAATTTGTGTTGGTGTTCCGATAGCACATTGGTAAAATGGAAAGATTAAAAATTGTGGTAGTAGCTGCTTTGCGCATTTCTCCATGTGCTCACTAAAAGGTATCATTCTGTATTCTGGGAATGCTATCTGTTGTCGATGCAGTGTGCATCTACGTCTGAGTGATAGTCCCGTGGATCCCACGTAGTCTTGTTGGCAGCCTGAGCATTTTATGACATAAATTATGTTTTCAGAGGCACAAGTAAAATTAGATTTGATCTTGAAATTCTGTCCCTCTTTGAAGAGGAATTCTGATCCTTCTAGCAGGTTTGGACATGTTGCACAGTTCGGTCTACCACATTTTTTTTACTTTTGCATCCGTAATTTCAGAAAACAATTTTGCCTGTGTGAGAATCTTTTTAAGTGATTTAGGTTGTTTGTAGCTTTTAATGATTTGGTGTATGTTTAGAATTTCCTTTAATTTGGGGTCCTTATGAAGTATTGGTAAATTCCAGGTGATGATGGTGAAGGCTTCTTTGTTTCTGGGGTTGTATGTGGATATGTAAGGTAGTATTTTCGGGGAAGGTGTGTTGTTGTGTTGAACTTTTCTCAAAGTTTCTATGTCGATTTCTGTTGCACGTCTGATCCCATCCTCTATGAGTTGAGCTGGGTAATGTCTGTCAATTAGGGTGTTTTTGAGTTATTGCAGTCTAAAGTTCCTGGTATTTTGTTCTGACACTATTGTGCATATCCTTCTTGCAAGGTTGAAGGGGATGTTTGTTTTAGTGTGTCTTGGGTGGCATGAATTAAAAAGAAGGTATTGTTTGGCAAGCCAAATTATAAATGAAACCATTAAAAAATCACCAAAGACATACATACACACACCTAACCCGGGGGACCTAAAACTATGACCCATTGTAGCTGGCCCAACCTGTGAAACACACAGACTAAGTCTATTTATGGACATCCTCCTGAAACCCTTCCTTAAATATGTCGATAGCCATATCAGAGATGACTTAGATATGTTAACCCACCTTCCAAAAAAAGCCAAGGAAGAAACAATCATGGTTTCATTTGATGTAGTTAACTTATATACCAGTATACCTCATAATTATGGACTAGAGGCAATACAGTTCTGGCTGGACCAATTTCCGGAAGAAATACCAAAAAGGATCAGTAAAGAATTCATTACTAAATCAATTGAATTCATCCTACATAATGTGTAAACAAACATCCCCTTCAACCTTTTTCATAAACCTAACCTTCTTTTAAGAGAGTGTAAGTTTCATGCGAATACTACTGCTATACTTACAGCATACAAAAATAGGCACGTGAAGTGTTTTTTCTTCAAATTCAATATAATTGATCGTATTGAAATTTTTGTATTCATTGTAGTGAAGTTTTACATAATATGCATCATTACAAAATTTGCAATAGTTGCAGGCGTAGCTGTGTGGTAAGAAGCTTTCATTTCAATCACATGGTACCGGATTCAGTCTCACTG
>NC_043004.1:68317065-68327065 GCF_006345805.1 Octopus sinensis
CATCGTATAAAAGAGGAATTAGGGTAAATGTTTTTAAATTTTCACCTTATTTCCGAATTACACTACTTGGCGGTTGGAGTTATGGCTGCTCTTTCTAGTGGACGAATGGCCTGTCTAGGCCATTCCTAAATTGTTATATTTATACATATTTAGTCTTTGACTATTTTCTCTTTTCCATTAGGCCGCTGGTAGCGATAAATTTTTACTGAATTTTTTGCTACCCTAAATTGATTAATATATATATATATATATATATACATGTTTATATTTATATATATCTATGTACGCGTATATGTCAGTATGTATATACATATGTATATATATGGATATATATTTATATATATATATATGTATGCATGTGTGTATATATGTTTGTGTGTCTGTGATTGTCCCACCCAACATCGCTTGACAACTGACCCTGCTGTGTTTATGTTCCCGTAACCTAGCGGTTCAGCAAAAGAGCCGGATAGAATAAGTACTAGGCTTCAAAGAATAAGTCCTGGGGTCGATTTGCTCGACTAAAGGCGGTGCTCCCTCCAGCATGGCCACAGTCAAATGACTGAAACACGTAAGATAGTAAAAGAGTATATATATATATATACACTCACACACACATATACATATATGGATACTGTCTTGCCTCGACTATCGCGGCTGTAACATTCCAAATACCTTTGCGATCAGTGAAAATCCGCGGAGTAGAAACAGTCCTGTACTACGTTTTTCCTTGTATTATTCTTATAATTTGCATATATTTATTTTGTTATAAATGCAAAGCAACACACACACACACACACACACACACACACACATATATATATATATATATATATATATATACGTTCGAAAAATAAAGGAAACATAAAGACGATATGAAAGACCAACAAACAGGGTCTATTTGATTGACGCTCATGAACAATGGGTGAAGTCTTTAACGTTTCGAGCCGACGCTCTCCTACAGGAAGGATAAATGAATGGAGAAAACAGATGGTGAGAAAAAGAAAAGTGTGACTTACCCGTCACCCCATACTAAAATGACCGGAAGATGAAGGAGCTGGTTTGAGGCGTGGGTAGATAGGACGTCTAACAGCATCCTGGCAGCTGTATGGGTAGTTGTGTGTGCTTGCTTGGATGAAGCTATTGAGTGCGTATGTTCGAGGGTTTGCTAAAACGCGTGTGATATTTAGGCAATGTGTGTGTGTATAATATACGTGTTTGTGCGTGTGTTTGGGTGTGTGTAAGTGTAAGTGTATGTGTGTATGGTCATGAGTATGTGTGTGAGAGGCTATCTAACATATGTGTCAGTATATGAGGCTATGAGACGTCTCTGTACATGTGTGCGTGTCTGCAAGCACGTGTGTGTGTGATGTTATTATATGCAAGTGTATTGTGTGTACGTGCGTGTGTGTGTTCGTGTTTTCACTTTGTGTGTGTGTATGTGTGTGTAAAAGGCTATCAGAGTGTGTGAGGGCATGCAAGTGTATGTGTGTGCATATACGTGGGCGTGACGGAATTATGTACGTGTACGAGAAGCTTCCACACACTTTTTCCGTATACCAAATTCATTCACAATGTATTTGTGCACGCGGGGCTACAGTACAAGATAAAGTTTCCAAGCAATAGAACTGGAACTGTTACCAGCGTACCCAGGTTCCTGCCACAATCAATATTACAGATCTGCTACTTCTACAACCATGATGAATTACATATATAACCAACATCACTTATGATTGATACACGAGGAAATAACTGTAATTTTAACCTATCAAGATAAACTAGGGTAATATGCTATTAGAATTCTATTAAATAACCGATACATTATATGTCGGCACATGAAGTTATATACCTTCACATAACGTCATGAAACGATTTAAACTATATATTTTGAGCGATACGTAGTTTATTTGGAAGTGATTTTTTTTTATTATTTTTGGTGAGCTGGTGGCTAAATGGATAAAAATTTCGAATATATGATCAATTGTAGAAATGGGAAATACACACATATGCACACACACACACAAACACACACACACTCGCCTCCACGCAAGCAAACAGGTACGGACACTCACAAGCGGTTACACACGCACGTACACACGATTTCGCACACGCAACACACACAAACGCACATATCAGTTTATATATATATTCACAAACACAAGCACGAAGATAAATAAATAGAGAGAGAGACATATCGGTGGATATATATATATATATACATACATATATATATATATATATATATATATATATATATATATATATATATATAATATATATATATATATGTAGGTCCCGGGTTGATCCGGGGTTAACCACAGTAAGTAAGGTACTCAATACATAGCAGAGTAAAATTAATTTATTATATAGAAGGAGCTTCTACAGGACTAGTACTGTTTCATTCAAGAGAAATCTTCAAAGATTTCTCTTGAATGAAACAGTACTAGTCCTGTAGAAGCTCCTTCTATATAATAAATATATATATATATATAATATATATATACATATACCGGTATACATATATATATACATGTGTGCATATATATATATATACACATACATATATAGACACACACACACGTTAACCTACACCTGAATGAACTCTCTTTAATCCTTAATAGTACACACAAGGTATTTTTGACACTTATTCGTTGCCAAATTTATTATTACTTTTTATGTCTTTCGTTCATTTACATTAGACATATTTTACAATGTTTCGCATTATCTTTTAGGATTTCTTTTATGTTATATTTCTAAACTTCATCACAGGAAGTTACTTTAGATATTAAAATATCTCTGTCCTGGTATTCTCGACATTCGCATTGTTGGTTTATGTAATTTTGTTGGTTGTGTTTCTTTTTGTTGTTATTTTAGCGTCAATTCAAATACACTAACGTATATGTGTTTCTCTCTCTCTCTGTCTCTCTCTCTCTCTTTCTTTCCTTCCTTCTCTCTCTCTTCCTCTATATATATGTATACGTGTGTTGTATGTGTGTTATATGTATGTATTTCTATGCTCTCTTCCTGAATTCTACAGAAAGGACTAATAAGGAAATATGACAAATTTTTATTAAAAATATTTAAATTCGAACACAAACGTGTTTTCAAAATAACACACACATACATACGCACACACTTACACTCACACATACACACACATACAAATGGGGACATACAGACATACACTTATATATACACACACCTAAACACATGTAGATTATTATCCGTATAGATTGTGTAGACACACATACAGACACACACAGTTATATATATATATATATATGCATATATGTATGTATGTATGTATATATATATATGTATATATACATATATATATACATATGTATATATGCATATATGTATATATATATATATATATAGATATATATATATATAGATATAGATATAGAAGTAGATATAGCTCTCTCTCTATATATATATGTATATATATATGCATATATATATATATATGCATATATATATATATGTATATATGTATATATATATATATATATATATATATATATAAATATATAGATAGATATAGATATAGAAGTAGATATAGATCTATATATATATATGTATATATATACATATATATGTGTATATAATATACATATATATATATATATATATATATATATATATATATATATATATATATGTATATATATACATATATATGTTATATATACATATATCTATACATATATATATATAATATATATATATATATATATATATATATCTACACGCATATATATACACATATATATATATAATATATATATTATATATATAATATATATATATATATATATACATGGTTTACTATTTGTATGTATGTGTGTATGTATAGCCGGCATTAGCGATAATGTTCAGTTTTTGAAGATTTTTCGTCTGCTGTCTTTTATTACACAAGAAAATCTGTAGTTGGCATCAAAAGCATTATGTTCAAAGTAGGATATTCAGAAATAGCAAGTTCCAGGAAATATGAACTTACAGAGCACGTAAAATGCCAAAACATTTTTTGCTATCGAATTTATGTCGAATTGAATATATATAAAAAAAATTGATTTCCACCAATAACCACAACAAAAAAAAAGTACAAAACTAAATGAAAGACGAAAATCAATAACAATAGAAAACTGACGACACAAAAAGAAGCAAATAAATATTACGAATAAAACACCAGAGAAAAAGAAAACAAAAACTGAAAGCTTTAAAATAAAAAATATGTTATATAGATGTAACGACAAAATCTATACAAATATTAAAACACATCAACGGTAGCAACAACAAGAACGAAAAAAAGGACAACTAGAAAATAAATAAAATATATGACGACATCAGCAATAACACAAATATTGGCGTTAACGCTCAGTAATATTTATGTGTGTGTGAGTATATATATATATTCGTTTCCATACCGATATTACGATATATATACATGAAATATGTGTGTGTCTATGTGTGTGTAAATATGTATGTATATATGTATTTATGCATATATACATACACAGATATATGTTTATGCGTGTTAATGTGTGCATGCTTTACACTGTGTATGTATAAACAGCAAGGACATATAGAAATAATAGGACGGCAATAGTACAATAACAACAATAATAATATCAATAAAGAATAATAACAGAAGGGAAAAATAACAAAAGAAACGGTAATTCCAAACAAGAAACTCTTCTGCCGCAGAACCTACCTCAACAAATCTGATGTACAATATATGTGTGCGTGTGTTTGTTATATGTACATAAATACATACACACACACACACACACACACCACACATATATATATATATATATATATATATATATATATATATTATATATATATATACATATATATATATATATACGTATATATATATATATATATATATTATATTATATTAGAGATAAAACCACTATTAGGCAAATCAAACAGTGAAAATATAAACCAAAACATAGAAATAAAATTAATTATATAATATACAAAATATATAAAATATAAAATTCAAAATAAATTATTTAAATTTAAAATTAAAATTTTTTTTTTTTAATTATTAATTTATACTTATAAATTTATAAATTTATATATATATATATATATTATATTATTATTATTATTATTATTATTATTATTATGTTTTAGTTTTTATTTTTTCAAATTTTTTTTTATTTAATTATATATTTATTTAACATATATGTTTATATGTATATGGACACAAAAAGTACATGAAAGAAAAGCGAAAATTCCGAGAAAAACTGTATCCTTCTAAACCATGATCATCATTACCATCACATTATCATCATCATCATTATCATCATCATCATCATCATCACCATCATCGTCACCACCATAATTAACGTCGTCGCAGTCGTCGTCAATTACATCAAATTTAATGTCTTAAATATCATCGTAATCATTAGCATCGCCGTCGGAATGATCATAATCCTCTACATAATCATCATCATCATCATCTTCATCATTATCATTATCATCATCATCATCATCTTCATTATCATCAGCGCCGTCCTCAACATCATTTTTATTTGTATCGTCATCATCATGATCATCATCATCATAAACATCATTGTCATACCTCGACCGTTGTTGTCATCATCGTCTCGATTGTCGTGGTTATCATCTTGGCTGTCGTTGTCATCACGATCATTGACACTTCTACGACGACAGCAACAACGGATATACCAAACTCTAGGGAGAAAAACGAAAAGGAAAAAAAGAATTGTAAATATTCATGTGACAACTGCGACACATGCTGAGATAGAAAAATAAGCAAGAAATATAAGAACCAGAAAGAACACAAGAAAAGTGGCAAAGACGGCGGCGACGACGACGATGAGGAAGACGACAACAACGACAACGACAGCTGCTGCCCAAACAACAGTAACAACAAGAAGAACTACAGAAACAACACTTGACGAATCAGCAACGCAGCAACGACAACGCGAAAAACAACAACATGAGCAACAAGAAAAATCAACCACGAGAAGAAGAGTGTTCTTAAAGTTATTCTTACTATGAGTAATAACGACGTTAGATATAACGGAAATGCTAAAGTGTAAAATAATAAATTCGTCGATAATGATTAGAATAACAACGACAACAACAGCAGTAGCAGCTACGGCGGCGGCGGCGGCGGCAGAAGTGAAAGTAGCATTTAAAAATAAAAATAATAATAACAATCACAACAGCAGCAGTAACGAGATGACAATAGAAATGACAAACAACAACAACAACAACAACAACAGGGAAAAGAATATTACAGCAATATTAGCAACAAGAGTGGAAATGCATAGAGATAAATTAAAATGAAATAAAATAAAATATAAATTAAAATATAAAATAAAATAAGATAAATATATATTAAAATCGTATGAATTTTAAAAACAAAATCGAGAGGTAAACTATAAATATTCATCATCACCATCATCACCATCATGATCGTCGTCGCCATCATCATTATCATCATTGTCACCGCCGCCATCAACAGTATCATCATTACCATCGTCTTCATTAGGACTCGCCAACAGCGTTACGATCACGCCAGTATTATTACCACCTACGTCAACGCCATCATGATCATGATCACCATCATCATCATCATCATTTCTTTTTATCTATTTCTTGACTACCCACAAGAGGCTAAACACAGAGAGGACAAACAAGGACAGACAAACGGATAAAATCGATTATATCGACCCCAGTGCGTAACTGGTACTTATTTAATCGACCCCGAAAGGATGAAAGGCAAATTCGACCTCGGCGGAATTTGAACTCAGAACGTAGCGGCAGACTAAATACCTATTTCTTTACTACCTACAAGGGGCTAAACACAAAGAGGGTAGACAAACGGATTCAGTCGATTATATCGACCCCAGTGCGTAACTGGTACTTAATTTATAGACCCCGAAAGGATGAAAGGCAAAGTCGACCTCGGCGGAATTTGAACTCAGAACGTAACGGCAGATAAAAATACAGCTACGCATTTCGCCCGGCATGCTAATGTTTCTGCCAGTATCATCATCATCATCGTCCTCATCATCGTTGTCATCGAGATCACCATCGTGTTAACATCAATCGCCATTACTTTCGACCTCACTATCGTCGCCGTCGTCGTCCCGTCGCCATCATCGTCGTCGGCGCCGCTGCCTTCGTCTTCGCAATCGCCGTCCTCTACTCCATTTCTAGCTGCTACAACAGTTTAAAATCGACAGCGAATTCACGAAGCTATTAAAAGTCGTTAAAATAGATATTACATGACTATATATGGTATTATTTAAAGAGGATATATTTTTCATTTCAATTGTGGAAATAGAATTCAATTTGATTGCAGTCTTATTTATATCCATTTATATTTATTTAATTCATTCCTTGTCATTATTCTAAATATTATTATTATTATTATTATCATCACCATCATCATGATTACTATTATCATTATTATTATTATTATTATTAATTATTATTATTATTATTATTATTATTATTATTATTATTATTATTATTATTATCATTATCATCATTATTGTTGTTGTTATTTTTCAGTGTTCAAGCATTTATTTTCGTGTAATCTCTGGTTTGCCGTATTTAAACTTTTAATGGAATACAGAATAGTAGTATAGAATTTCAGTGTTCGAATGACAATGAAGTATAAATTGTCTAGTCACATAACACGTCTATATGTATATATATATAATATATATATATATATATATATATATATATATATATATATATATACATATATATATATATATATATATAACTAAAAATAAGGTGTCTAAGAGACACCACCATGCCGAAACAGCAGTCAAAACCCTGACTTTAGAAACCACGTTAAATGTTCAAATCGTACCATGAGATAAGACAGAGGGGCAACATAGACTAGCAAAAAATATTATTGAATAATTCAAGATCCAGGGTTTCTGGTTTTGCTTTAGATAAGCTTTACCGTCATCGGATGAATATTTCAAAGTACATAAATACATATATATATATATATATATATATATGCAGAACAAATGTTATACTTACATATACGAACGTCCATACATACATATGTATGCACGTATGCACAAGGCCAGTTAAATTGCCGGCGAAAACACCCCATAAGCACGTTCGTAATTGTAAGTATAATGTTTGTTCTGCATATATATATATATATCTGCATTTATGTACTTTGATATATTCAACCGATGACGGTAAAGATTATTTAAAGCAAAACCAGAAATCCTGGATCTTGAATTATTCAATAATATTTTTTGCTAGTCTATTTTGTCCCTCTGTCTTATCTCATGGTACGATATGAACATTTAACGTGGTTTTTAAAATCAGGGTTTTGACTGCTATTTCGGCATGGTGGTGTCTCTTAGACACCCTTATTTTTGGTGTAAAAAAATTATTACCTTTGTACTTTTTTTTCCCCATGCTGGCCACTTGATAATATCGATATTTAAATATCGGTGCTTCGTTGTGCCATTTATTTTACTATATATATATATATATATATATATATATATATATATATATATATATATATATAATATATATATACCCATATATATATACATACACATATATTTTTGATCATCATGATTTTCATCGCCAGACACTGCCGTCGTATATGTACATAAATAGATAGATAGATAGATAGATAGATAGATAGATAGATAGATAGATAGATAGATAGATAGATAGATAGATAGATAGATAGATAGATTCTACTACTACTACTATTCATATTAATACTAAAACCGTTAGTTTTGCTTTTATGACTACTATTAATATTTGTATTAAAAGATATACCTCAATTTCAGTTTATATTATTTGATGTATTCAAACTCTTCACTATTCCTGGACGTCTGTGGTGAAGGGCTTCGATGATTTTCTTTGATGACACCTACTTGTTTGTGAAATAACTAACACTTGCTGTAGTGATGCTTCACGAATTATAGGTCGTTTGTCTACCACGCTTGTCGTGATTGTTTGCGCTACAATGACATTGCAAAGACTTACTAAATTCTTAAATAAATAATTAAGTTGACTTAAGGAAACTTAAAACTTGACAGTTCGACAGAAAGAAAATGAAATGCCACTATTCATAGAGTTTGTAGAAGAGACCCATTCTAATGAGACGATGTGCCACTCGAGCAAACCGTTCAATGTCTGACGTATCTCACTTACTTTGAAAGCGGTTTGCAACACGTTTCCTTTTCTGTTGAGAAACATGATAGGTCGCCCAAGTAGATACTATCTTATGTTCCATGCCCGCCACTAGCCCTAAACATGTGCGCAGAGAATGTCTGCTCGAAAAGCGTATGCATCTGCCTAAACTCGATTACCACGACTCCACTATGGTTAATAAATGAAAAAGTTGCGTGGTTTCAAAGAAGAGCTTTTACCTCCTGGTCTCTAAGAATATGCACCGTGTATTTTCCAATGCTCGTTCTTCTGTACATGTATTTAGCGCCATTTTCAAATTTAGCTAGCAGTCACGACGCTGGTGTTGATGTGGTTGTTCAGTGAAAATCGACTGCAAGAAGCAGCAAAGATATATGTGGTTCTGATAACCATGATAACAATAATTTGTTGTAGCATGGACACAAGGTTACAAACCTGATGAGGCAAGATTATGTTATTCTAGCGCCCGATGAGCTTGATTGTCACAATATTTTATCGACCCCAACATGTTACAAAGTAAATTCGACTCACTCGAATTTGATCTTAGAACATAAACAACCGGAACTCATACTGCAAAACCTTTTGTGCGGTGCGCTGCGGCTTCTGCCAAAGCATGCCAATAAGAGTTTCTGACCAAGGCCCAAGGTCAGTAATTCTGAGACCATGTGGTATATGTGTGTGGGAGGGAGGAGGTTGGTAGTGCCGAGCCCAGTATTTGAATCATAGGTTACTTTATCGAGCCTCTGGTATGAAACGTAAAGTAGACCTCTCTGACATCTGAATTCACTATGTAAAGAGG
>NC_043004.1:68332065-68339565 GCF_006345805.1 Octopus sinensis
TTTCATCTTATGGTTGAGGAACTGTTTCCGGGGGGAAACGCTGTCTTTCAGGATGATAATTCACCAATTCACGGACCTAAAATTGTTACTGAACGGTATGATGAATATTCAAATGAAGTTGAACATCTTATCTGGCCACCACATCCCACAGATCTCAATATTATTGAATATTTATGCTGCATTTTAGAAAAACAAATAAGGAATTGATATCCTCTACCATCATCACTACAAGAACTGGAGACAATTTTAGCTGAAAAATGGACAAAAATTCCTTTGGAAACAATTCAAACTTTGTACGAGTCCATACCTCGTAGAATTCAAGCTGTAATTACTGCCAAAGGCGGGCCTGCCCCATATTTACATTAATTTGTTTGAAATTTTAAGCTGTTCCCACTCTTTATCCAACCCCTTCATATCAACGTACTCTCAGTGCTGGAAAGTAAAGAATCATAATACAAGGAACTTAAAAAGGAATATAGCAGAAAAAATGTATCTAGGCGATATATATTGGCATCTGTGTGAGAAAGAGATGGGAGCAATGTCGGATATTTAACCATAACTAATGGCTTCAAAGGTTATTTGAAGATATAAATAAAGATGCATCAGAGATGTTCCGTTCATAGATGAGTATGGAAATTAGAATTATAGCTCCATACAAATAGCGTAGGGCAAGTAAGTATTAGGAATGTCCAACAGAGAGCCTATACAGAATATAAATTAAAATTAGAACGTACCGTTGAAATCAGTACGTAGTGTTATTAAATCACTTGTTAAGGTTTTCTCTATAGATCTTCTATAGAAAGGATAAACAGCACTGGTCTGTTACGGCGTTTCGTATCCGAATACGTTTAATGTAAACAACACTGCGATCGAAAATAGAAACATGGGTATGGGCCGCATATGCCATTGCATGAGTTCTTGTACCCTCTCAGGCACCACATCCAGTCCATTTTTTCTACTCTAGGCACAAGGCCAGATATTTGAGAGAGGGGGCTAGTCGATTAGATTGACCCCAGTATGCAAATGGTACTTAATTTATCGACCCCGAAAGGATGAAATGCAAAGTCGACCTCGGCGGAATTTGTACTCAGAAAGTAAAGACAGTCGAAATACCTATTTCTTTACTGCCCACAAGGGGCTAAACTCAGAAAGGACAAACAAGGACAGATAACGGATTAAGTCGATGACATCGACACCAGTGCGTAACTGGCACTTATTTAATCGACCCCGAAAGGATGTAAGGAAAAGTCGACCTCGGCGGAATTTGAACTCAGAACGTAACAGCAGACCAAATACCGCTAAGCATTTCGCCCGGCGTGCTAACGGTTCTGCCAGCTCACCGCCCTTCCATTGGTTAATGGGCATCCAGTCCATTAACCATTCATGAACTCGTGGCACAAATAGATACTAGATATAATGGAGATACCAATTTTACTTATTTTACATATTAAACGCATTCCTGGCAGCTGGTGCGTGGATATTAATTACTTTTAGGGACACCATATTGACTTATAAAGCGTCTATCATTAGTTGAATGAAAAGCAGTCAGTTGTTTGTTTATTCTCACAACGCATAGCATTTCACATCACGCGCAACTGTGGTTCTGTGTGTGTGTCGGTGTTTTTGTTTGTGTGTATGTGTGTGTGTTTTATGTGTAATGAAGCAAAAAATGAGAATTGAACGAAAGGATTACGTTATATGCAATGAACAATAACCACTGCCTTAGAATGTTCCTGTAAAACAACATCAGACTAAAGAAATCTGCTTATAATATGTCCGCACGTTTAAAAGAACGTCAAGAGCCACGCCATAGACACACATGCTCCTAGGCCCCATCCTTCTATTTCATCACTGAATGGACATAACGACTCTACAGACAGTCGCTACTAAGACTTTATGTCCACGAGAATATATAAGCAGGGAGATGTGGTTGGGGTTGTGCGCGTGTATGTGTGTACATATACATAGTTACATGAGTGGGTTTGTATGTTATATATAAGTGTATATGGTGGCATGTAGATCAGAATATAGGGTTGGATCAATATTGCTGTTAGATCATGGCATTTAGTAGTAGCAGGAAGGGGTGAAATATTAAACAGAAAACGAATTGTTATATGCGAATATCCGTGTGTATGCATGTATATATATAAGCACATACATATTATATATGTATATATATATATATTATATATCTACATATAATACATATATTATATATATATATATATTTATTTATCTATGTATGATATATATATATATATATAATATATATATATATACATAGATATAATATATATATATGTACATAGATATAATATGCATACATTATATATGTATATATATAATATATATTTATATACGTATATATATATTTATATACATACATACGTACGTATATACATACGTACGTACATACATACGTACGTACATACATACATACGTACATACGTACATACATACATACGTACATACATATATACATACATACATACATACATACATACGTACATACATACATACATACATACATACAAATGCATGTACTTTATTTGGGTTGCAAGAAGGAAGGAAAAGGCAAAAGATAAAGGTGTGATGAAATGAATTTGAAACTTAGGGTTAGTATGAAAACATTAAATTCTGTAATCAAAATATTTATAAAGTGAGCGTCAGTTAGTATTAGAAAGACGTCATTTGGTTTCGAGAGCTGGAATTTCCATATGAATAGATAGTCAAAATAATCATCACGAGAATGTAAACCATCAGTTTTGAATATAAATGATCTAACTCGATAATTTTAGATAAAAATATGGTCTTGTTACAGAAGTCGTAGCAAATCAAGGAATGTTCAACATATTACGTAGAGCAGGGCATGTGATATCAATGGAGAAAATGTCTTTTGATTTGAAATATTTTCAAAGAGAAAAATCACTTACAGCTCCAACTTTGATATGGTGGTGGTCTTGGAACGAATAGGAAAATCTTGGTAATATTGTCGTTTTATCTTTTAGCGATAAAGGCATATTTGCCGGAGAAAACTTGTGTATGATCGCATAGCCTCCAGTTCTCGAAATGGGACAATGAACTCACGTCCGGCTTTCAAAAGCACTTACTTACCGGTTATTGCTTTAATGTGCCAGATATCTCTGAACATTAAACCCTGGCATCCTCCGTTTTCTTCTTCATCTATTTCTACTGCTTCTTCTTGTCTCCCTCCTTCTCCTTTTTCCTGGTCGTCTTCCTACTTTATTTTATCCTATTTTATTTTATTTTATTTTATTTTATTTCCATCTTTCTTTCTTCAGCTATCTTTTCAACTTCAAGTGAAATACGAAGGAATATTATTTCTTTTTAAAGGAGAGATCGTTATATGAAATGATGAACAGGGGAGTGAGAAATGAAAGGGTGAGCTAGGATGAGAGAGAAACAGATGAATTGAGAGATAAACAGTGGGAGAGAGAGGGGTAAGGAGGGATGAGAGAAAGAAACGACGGAGTCTGAAACAGAATAAAGTGAGAATGAAAGTGATACAAAGGTGTGTGTGTGTGTGTGTGTGTGTGACTGACTGAGTGGCTGAGAGAGTTGTTCGACATCAATGAAATAGCCATTGAGATACTTGCGTGAATAAATATGTGATACTAACACAGATTCATACACACAGCGTTATATATAGCCATACATAAATACATAATTTACAATGGTGTACATATCGTTATTTACATACATCTCTCCCTCTCTTTCTCTCTCTCATATATATATATACATACAGACACACACACACACACACACACATATATATATATATATATATATATATATATATATATATATATATGCATACATATAAGTATAAATATATATACACAAACACACACGCATATATATATGTATTATATATATATATAATATATATATATATATATAATATATATATATATATATATATACATACATATTATGTATATACAGTGAGAGGGGTAGACTGACATGAAGGCAAACGGACACAGAACATCAATAAATTTTCAGTTGAACGTAGTAAATGTGTAAAATTTCAGATCGAAGTAGAAAGGATATTTAATTATGATGTCGGGTTAACATTATCTATTTATTGTGTAAAGTTTAACCGAGACCGATAAGCAGGCAAGTTCATTTCAGTGACCTCATGCGAAGAAGAACGATGGGTGGGAAGCAGGAGGAAACAGCGATGCTAATAACAACCATATATATTGAATAAATATTAAGTCAATTTTTGGTAGGCTAGGAGTACAAGCAACTGAGTCGACAGGAGTATATTAGTTGAAATTGTAATATTGACCTTTCCGGATAGATGAAAGTGAAAATCTGAACTCGGCAGAATTTAAATATGGAATTACGAAGAATTTAAATACTGGAAAGTGATTCGTGCCATGATGTGAACTATGGATTTTAACTACAATTTATGGAATATTAATAATAATGATTTCCAAATCCAGTACAATGCCAAATGCTTGTAATGGAATGATACAAATTTGTGAAAGTATCCTGCTTATTTAAGGAGTACATTTTATCGATCGCCTTTCTTCTCTCTCTATGCATGACATTCTCTCTCTCTCTTTCTCATTCTCTGTCGCTCTGTCTGTCTCTCTCTCTCCTTCTCTGTCTATCTATCTATCTCTATTTCTTTCTCTCTTACAACATATATGCCACACATACGTGCTTTTACATACGCATATATATATATATATATATATATATATATATATATATATATATATATATATATATATTATATATATACATATATATATATATATATACATATATACATACACACCTTCGTACGTATATATATATATATAGCTATACATACATACATACATACGTGTGAGTGTGTGTGTGTGATAGTGTGTATGTGCCTACGTACTCTGTCACAAAGTACGTAGTGAACAACAGACAGCGACGCTCTTGTAATCCAAAAATACAACCGCATGTGTATTTAATGTCATGTTTCTGTGGAAGACATCACCCATGTGATAAGCAGCTGTCCTAAAATTTCGTCATGATACCCCTCATGCAGCGCGATGTTGTTGTTAAAACAATTTACTATGCCATCCGCAAAAAATACTGTCCTGAAATAAACTTAGAAAATCCATCCCTCTAATGGAATACATTCATAAACACCAACTCAAGGAAAACTGATGGAATATTTCCATCACAACTTCTGTCAAATGTAAACATAACAGGTCGGATGTTGTTGTTTGGGACAGGGGGGGCAAAGGTATGTACCATCATAGAGATCAGCTGCCCTGCAGATATAAATAGTTTTTTGAAAATAAAAGCAAAAGGGGATATATATGGACAACTGCTTCGAAACCCCTAGTTTCTACATCCAGACTATGAATTCATATTCGCACCAATGATAAATGGAGAGCTAGGTTTTGTTAGTAAATGTTTAAAGGAGAATCTGCATAAGCAGAGAATCTTAAAAAGAGAAATGAGCCGGCTAATTCGTACTTTACAATTGCAATCTGTGGGTGGAACATATGTAAAAAAAAAATGGCTGCAACTTGTAAGAATTCTATGATAGCTTAAGCTAACAAGTCGACAACAATATTTATAGTTTTAATTCTGGTATTTATTTTGACGGTAACTATAGTTTAGCCGCTATCTATGTATGTATATAAAGTTGACATACATACATACATACATACAAAAATACTTTGTCGATGATGTTAAAATTCCAATGAAGGTGTCATGAATCTAGGTTAGAAACCGGATTTTTCAGTCTTGGCAAGGAATCTTGAAATTTAACTGAATAATGACATACACAGAAACATACATACACACATACATAAATACATAAATACATACATGCATACATACATATAAATATATATATATATATATATATATATATATATATATATATATATATATTATATATATATATATATATATATATATATATATTTAACCATTTACCATGCTTAATCGTTAACCCACAAGTGTTTCTATATTCTCCCTGTGTTTATTTTCTTTTATTCCTTTCTGCTGAAGAGTGTAGGCTCGAAACGTAAATTCTTTCACACTTTCCAGAGCGTCAAATTAATACACCTGCATTTTGTTCATGCACCTGTCCACGTCTTTCGTTTTCTGTAAATTTCAACTATATATATATATTCTTTTAATTCTTCTATTCCTTTATATGTTTCAGTCATTTTACCGCGCCGATGCTGGGGCACCGCCTTTAGTCGAAAAAATCGGCCCCAGTACTTATTACATCGTTGTCTTTTGGAGAAATGCAAGGTGACGGGGACGTAAACACACCAACATTGGTTGTCTACGATGGTGGGGAACAGGCATACGCACACACACACACACACACACACATATATATATATATATATATATATATATATATATATATATACGACAGGCTTCTTTCAGTTTCCACTGACAAGGCCTTGGTCGGCCCTATGCTATAGCAGAAGACACTTGCCTAAGGTGCCATGCAGTGTTCCTGAACCCGGAGTCTTTGAACTGCGGCCATGCTGAGGCAGCGCTTCGAAGAGTTTTAATTGATTAGTCGAATGAAACGTTCCTAGTAGATACTATTATTTTACGTCTGGTATATTTTTCATATCGAGGGACTGTAAAGACACCAACATCTGTTTTCCCGTGGCGGTGGGGGAGAAACACATACACTAACACACACATACACGAACACACACAAATATATATATATATATATATACTTCCGGTTTTCGTAGAGTATAGACGTGTTGCTTTGCTCAGTGATAAAAAAACAAAAAGGTTTGCATAAATCGACGAAATAATCAGCGAAACTGATAAAAAAACGTAGAACTTGCTATCTCATAGCGGTCGACTAGGATATATTGGTTAAAAACCGTAATATATTTCGCTTCAAGCCAAATATAATACACTAAAGTTAATTACGTACGCCAGATTTCCCGTCGAAAAAAACACGTGGTGACATCTCTTAAGTATATTTCCAATCGACTGTAACAAACAAAAAGAACCGTTTTTCTTTTCTTTTTTGAAAGAAAACCTCTTCGTATAGGAAGACGATTTGGGGACTTCTACCTCTTATAAGATAAGTACCCCTTTTCATTTGTTTACTTTCCCGTAATTCTATGTAAGGACCTATTCTCTGTTTACATTCTGTTAATAATCTTTCAATTTCTGTTTCAGCTCCGTTTTTGTCAATTTCTCAATACATCTCTTTAAAATTATTCAAATTTAGATGGGCATATATTTATTTGTTGCTTTATTTATATATATATTTACTCAGCCCCTCAATCTCCCTAAATACAAGACCGCCACAGCAAATAGACCCAAGGTGGACGCCACCGGCAACAGCACACACATCACCTCGATGCTCCTACTGAATATCAGAGGACTGCTAACACTCAGTAACAGGACAAAAATCCCTTTCTTGAGAGACCTTGTTGCATGCAATCAAGCCTTATGCATAGCACTTACGGAAGCACACCCGAAAGCGAA
>NC_043004.1:68344565-68359565 GCF_006345805.1 Octopus sinensis
GCTTTCACCTAGATATTTCACGTGACCTAAATTATTTGTATTATTGGCGAGCTGGTAGAATCATTAATGTATTGGACAAAATGCTTAGTTATATTTCATACACATTATTACGTTATTGGTTCAAAACATTAAAGAGAATTAATTATAATTACTTATAAAATAATCTCAATAAACACAGATCTCAAATGGCTTCCTCTTAAATGATATCGATGAATATATTGTATTGCTGTGTACCAGTCCACTACTAAGGTGTTCTTTTCACTTTCACTCCTTCTCTCTATTTCTCTTTCTCCCTCTCACTCCTCCCTTTCCGATTTTCTGTTTGTCTGTGGTTTTCTCCTTGATAATACCTTACCCTATATATATAAATATATATATGTGTGTGTGTGTGTGTGTGTGTGTGTGTGTGTGTGTATGTGTGTGTGTATGTATGTATGTATGTATAAATGTAATTCTTTTCTCAAATAAATTGCTCTTCACATGCGAGGCTCAGTTGAAGCAATAAGTCTTATTCAGGAACTCAACTATGAGTTCACTTCATATCATAGCAGAAACAGCTGAATAACTGTAAGCTATCATGTGTGCTTCTGTGAGCGTATAGTGACTCTAGTTCTTTAGGACCGGCCATAATGGAGTGGTCCTGTGGTCAGGTTGAAATATTGTCGGATACCTCAGCCATTGTTGCCTGGTGTGTTAGCCCAAGAGAAAATACTTGTGCAGAAATTGAAATAAAGTCATATGAACATCATCATGTAGTCACTGGAGAATGCCATATTCGAGGAAAATGGATGCAATAAATTCGCTCAGGTTCGATCATCGTGGAGGAAAGCAGTGCAATTGAAGAAATGAATCGTATCGAACAAGAAGAGCGTTCATAACGGCCTTTATATGAATTGAGTATAATGGTGTACAGTCCAGTTTAATATGTAACGAAATATCACACTCACAGGAAGTTGGTATCTACGCGTTATACTAGCAAGGAGTATGGAAAAGTGTGTCTGTCGGAGCCGGTATGAAACGTCATATGCAAATTTATCAAATTAATGTTGAAACACCTAGTACGAGAGGCGGCAATTATTGCCATAGCTGTACCATAGATTCTAAGTCTCTAACTGGCCTGGAAAACCCTGCACATGCGTACTGCTCGTGTCTAAGAGAACAATGAGGTATTACTCGATATCCATTTGTGGCTACCACCAATAAAACTGCGTTGCATGTTTACGCTTATTCAGTTTCTTGCAAGTTTTTTAATGAGTGAAGGAAAGATAATACGCGGTAACTGATATACCACCTCCAGCTGAGTTTAGTGTGAGTTTCAACGTTGTTTTCTATGAAAAAAGTTGAAAATTATCTCCATGGGAAATATTGATACAATCGGCAATGAAATGAAACTACGTTTCGGTTTTATATTTGAGTAGGTTTGTACCATTAAATGCCGGAAAGAGACTAACAAAGATGCTCAGAAAGTGAACAGATGAAGAAAAACGACCATCGAAGTGTGCTTGACTACTTGTTATGAATTTACTCATTGTAAAAGTTCCGTCTAGAGTGTAAATAATGGTTTCGCATTTAGGTAAAAGTCCGGCCATTTTGATTAGAAGGGTGGGTTCATTCGATACCAACGTGCTTGATAGGTGCATATTTTATCGATTTCTATAGAACAGAATTATAGGAAAATTCGCCATGACAGAATATGAACTCTAATTGTAACGCACCGGCGTAAATATATCAGAAATGTTTTTTTCCCATACTCTATCGATTAGGACACCTCGTTACTCTTGCCCCTGATATTGATAACAACTGTTATATCTCTCTGACTTCTCGTTCACTAATTATTGTAGCTTGAGTGAGGTTTTCACTTACAGTTCTTGATACATTTTGACATAAAAAACACAGTATTAGTCTGCAAGAGAATACGTTCTTAGTCGCTGTCAGGATTTGCGTGTTTATCATAGTATTCTATATTCTTTAAGAAGCCTTAAATTATTGTTCACACAAAATATATCTGTTGTCCTTGTAAGCAAACTGCTTTTGCTTTAAATCAGAAACGAATGTTTTTTTTTTTTATTCAAATAGAATAATAAATGATTTATGATAATATTATTCATTCACTGGTTTCATTTTTATTGTTGAATCAATTTGTTTTCTTCATGATTTGTCTTTTTAATTTAATGCCTTCACGTTGAAAAAGTTTCTATTTGAGGCCATTTTGGTTTCTCTTTTTTTTTACCTTAATCGTCTCTCCCCCGGAATCCAAAAACTTATGGCAAACGGAAGATGCGATGGATATGATTACTCCACTTCCGATCAATTTCATCATTGGTTTCCAATTATAATTTCTTATGCAGTTTCATGTCCATATGTACATAAAATGTATTACAAATATCAATAACGACGTAGACAAAGCTGAATGGTTGAGAACGTCGTTTTTCAACAACATGGTTTCGGGTTCAGTCCCACTTCGCGCGGTACGTAGGGAGAATGTCTCCTGATATATAGCTGTGAGACGACCAATGCCTTCTGCTTGGATTTGGTAGACGGAAACTGTGCAGAAGCCCGTTTTATCCTCGTGACTATGTATGCAGTTTTATATGTAAGTATGTATGTATGCATGTATGTATGCATGTATATATGTGTGTATTTATATATGTATTGATGTATGTATGTGTAAATGTGTGTCTGTGTTTGTAACTCCACCACCTCACAACAGGAGTTTGTTTGTTTCCGTCCATATAAGTCAACGTATTTGCCGAGCATATATAGTTATTTAGGCTCCTTATTAACAAAGGACCACCAAAGTTGGTAAGGGTTAGCAAAAACGGGAGGGAAGGGATGCTTACAAAAGATAATGTCGATGAAGAGCTAAAAGGATCCGAAGCGTAGGGGAGGCAAAGGAAGATCTTCCGGACAAAACAGAAAGAATTCCACCCTCCCGTGGCTCAAGGAAAAAAGAAGAAAAAGAAAAATGGGACATTGACGGCGGTTTGTGACACTCTGCTGGAGTGTCCCGAAGCACCTTCGGTGGGAGTTGTACCAGCGAAGGTAGAAAATGTAGGCCCTTCCCATGCTAAAGATGAGGAATTTGTGATCCTCTTCCATAAGGGAGGATCATTAGAAGGCTTGGCTAAGAAGTTTTAAAAGAAAGGCCGGAGGGAAGGGATTCTATCCCTGACTGGCCTTTGCAGGTGGCTGTGGGGGTCATATGGGAGACCGATTTGTGCAGGGTGATGAACTCCTTCCACGAGGACACCTTTAGATTTATAGTAAAATGCCCGACTTGGTACCGTCTAGGTGCTTGAATGAGGCGGGGAGCCTGGTCGTGCATGGAAGAACAAAATAAAGGTAAGAGGCTTAATGCCTCATTTTTCATTTTGAATTGTAAAAAAAATGTAAGAGTTTTGTTGCCTCATAAATGAATTTTGCATTGAACTGTGAAAAATTGTAAGAGGTTTGTTGCCTCGTGAATGTAATATAAAAGAGCAATGTCCTCGAGGAAACAGCAATCGGCGGGCGTTGCCTGTTGCCCTCATTTATCATCATTTTCATTTTTCATTTCATATGTCCAGCCCGTAGCTTCCCTTTTATGTAAGGCCTTTTAGCCAATATAATGAATAAAAGAGCTAAAAGATAATGAGGATCAAGGGCTATGTGGAAGTAAAGCGAACTTTAGGACTCGCTTAGTTTGTAGTGTTGTTATAAATAGCTGTCCATAATATTAAACATAATATAGAAAACTTCAAAATTTTAAAATCTGGGGTTCTAATGAAGGTGTAATCTCATTGGGAACCGAGGAATGAAAATAAAGATTTAAAAGGATAAATCAAAAATGATTCAAGGTTAAATACAAATAGATAAATAAATGAATGAATACATAGATTAGGAATATATATTTACTAAGTTTAGGCATAGTGAAATTATAGGGTGCAAGAACGAAGGAAATACAGTGCTAATGAGGAAAAGGAGCTAGACTATAAAAGAAATTAGTGGAGAGAGCTGGAGAGATTGATTAGTGTATATACGAAATAAAGTGTCTGTAGAAATGAGTTGGGACGTCACTGGTGCCAAGCTGTAACGGCCTTTGCTTCTGCCATGGATGATAACATAGGTGATGTGCAAGGGGGTGGCTGGTTTGCATGGGTGACTGCTGATCTTCCACAAACAAATTTGCCAGGACTTATGCCTCGAAGGGGATCTTTCTAAGTGAAATCCCATGGTCATTCATGACCAAAGCACGTCTTTGCACATTATATATATAAAGGTATATATATATATATAAAGGTATATATATATATATATATATATATATTATATATATATATATATATATATATATATATATATATATATATATATGTGTGTGTGTGAGTGTGTGTGTGTGTTTGTTCCCCTAGCATTGCTTGACAACCGATGCTGGTGTGTTTACGTGCCCGTCACATACCGGTTCGGCAAAAGAAACCGATAGAATAAGTACTGGGCTTACAAAGAATAAGTCCCGGGGTCGATTTGCTCGACTAAAGGCGGTGCTCCAGCATGACCACAGTCAAATGACTGAAACAAGTAAAAGAGTAAAAAAGAGTTATATATATATATATATATATATATGAATACATATATATATATATATACCTATATATATATATATATGATATATATATGCATGTATATACTTTCCCCATCTTGTTTGTTGTTAACACAACGTTTTCGCTAATATACAAGATGGGGACAAATATCCGTCAAATATAAATAACGCAAATAATGTACACGTATATGTATGTATGTATATTTATACATATGTATATATGTATACATATATATACATGCATATATACATATATATATATATATATATATATATATACATATATATATATACCTGTATGGATATATATATATATATATATATATATATATATATATATAAAACATTATTGGTGAATTGAAGAAATGGAGCTGAACGCAGATTGAACAGAAATCGTTTTATTTCATTCTACACGTGTTTCGAAAGGCACAAATTACCAAAATCCGATTGAATAATGGGACCATATTGTGTCTTTCTCTTCAGGAAGAAAAAAGGAAATCCGTTGGAAAAACAAAAACAGAACAGAGGCAGGGCAAAAAACAAATCGAACTGTGCTCCTAAGAGCCCATGGCGAAACTGTTTATCAGTGTATGTTGAGAACCGGTGGCTGAAGAATTCAACAGGTCAGGCATCGGTCAACCATGTGGGTGAGGGTGTATAGATGTTCTTTGTGACCGATAATAAAGTTCTGACTATTTAAAGAATATTGGATGTTTTATAAGGGGCGAGAAAAAATCTACTTAGAGACGTGTGTGTGTGTATACTGTTCTATATATGTGTGTGTTGGCGTAGGGGTAGAAAACATTTTTTGTGTACGTGTGTGCGTTTGATCGTTCGGCTGTCAGTGGCTACTGCCGTGATAACCGTTGGGTGGCAGAAAGAAAAAAAAAATAAAGAATTATATATATATTATGTTTTATGTGTGTGTGTGTGTGTTCATCCAAGCCTGCCTTGACAAGGAAACCCCCCGCTGTGAAAGAACAAGCCCCGTTTGTCTTACAGGAGTAATTTCCCTTGCAGTGGTTAATTGTAGATATCTTAAAATCTATTTCAGAATTTGTTACCAAGGGCTATGGGTGCCGGTCTTGTTTATAAACGCTATTTAAAGGCCAGATAAGTGTAACGCCGCCAATGGGGGCATCGAAAAGCCGACTGTAAGAGCCCGTTTACCATCCGGCCTCTGGCAAACAAAATATGGAAGAGTTCGGAGACACAAAGGTTGCACTGTCTTCTGCCCCTATCAAATGGGAGGGCCACCGACAAAATTGACCATTCCAGCCTATGTGCCTTGATGTGCCTTGATGTGCCTATGGGTAGTTCGGATAGTGCGCAGATAGCCGATTTGGTCGGAATATATATTCTCTACGAATTGTCCGATCAATTCCCGGAGATCGCGGGCGGCCTGTATCGTGACGATTGTCTGTTTTACCTGCAAAACACCACGAACAGAATAGTGCAGAAAACTAAGAGCAGGTTAGCTAGGTTTTTTAATAGAATGGGCATGAGTATAGTTTTTGATAACGAACTCACCAAGGCTAATTTCCTAGACGTTACACTTAACCTTAATAGCGACTCATACTGCCCTTACCATAAGCCTTCCACTAATTTGAAGTATGTCAGTGTCTTCTCAAATCATGCCAAAACCGTAACAGACAATTTGGTTAAAAACATCTCTCTAAGATTGTCTGGCCTGTCCGCCAGTGCCGATATTTTTATGCAGAAAGCGGATTTTTATAACGCCGCACTATCCAGGCCGGTTATAGGCAGAAGGTAATTTATATTGATCCGGCCCTTCCGATGCCATCATTCGGTCATCAGGATAGGGCCGTATATAATAACATTAACATTTTAAGTAAGGACGGGAGCGCGGCGGATACCGGGGTAGTCGCTCCCGCATTTAATTTAGCGAACAAGGATAATTATCGGTCCGGGAGGTCTTACACTAACCCAAGACCGTTATTCATCCGAGAATCACCCACCCAAATGCGAGAGCTGGCGTCCCGACCCATCACACTGATAGGAATAAGCATATATGGTTTGTAATCCCCTTTGGTAAGCAGATTAGAACTAACCTCCCCCTCATGTTTAGACAAGCCATCGCCAATAACTTCCCCAGAAATTCCAAATATTACTCCACGGTTAACTCACATAAAGTTAGGATAGCTTTCTCCAACACTAAAAACCTCGCCCAGATAATCGCCTCCCATAATAATAGGCTACTTACTAAGACCTATCACCTTTTTCCGGAGGCACAGCCTCTTCCGCTCCCGGTTTAATGCTCAGTAGGAATAATTATAGTAGTAATAATGATATGAGAGCCAGTACAGTGACACATAATCTCAGCTCCAGCCAGGGAGTACCCACGAGGGGTATAGTTATAAATAGGGGTGTTGTGGTTGATGGTAACAATGGGAGTAGGGTAGAGAGCCCCTTTAGCATCCCCAGCATCATTTCCCGCAATAGCAGTACCACGGGCAGTAGCAATGACAGCACTCTGATAGATAGTGGAGAATCAGGGGTTATTCCTATAGTTAATAGTGACGTAGTGGAAAATAGAGTAGTAAGCGGCTGCAGGTCTCGGAACGAATATAGTGACAGGAACGCAGTTCTAATTTCAGAAACCAATCCTAGCAGAGTAAGATTCACGTCGGCGAACTCCAAGATCAAAAACGCCGTCTACCAATGCAAGGTTAACACGGACTCAGATGCCTTCACTTATATAGGGGCATCATCCTCAAGATTGTCTTTGCGTGTCTCCAACCATTACGCAACTTTTCGGGACGTGAACAAGCGCCAGACCACGGGACTCAGTAAGCTAATATGGCGACTGAAGGATGCGAACTTAAGCTATAGGCTGGAATGGTCAATTTTGTCGGTGGCCCTCCCATTTGATAGGGGCAGAAGACAGTGCAACCTTTGTGTCTCCGAACTCTTCCATATTTTGTTTGCCAGAGGCGGATGGTAAACGGGCTCTTACAGTCGGCTTTTCGATGCCCCCATTGGCGGCGTTACACTTATCTGGCCTTTAAATAGCGTTTATAAACAAGACCGGCACCCATAGCCCTTGGTAACAAATTCTGAAATAGATTTTAAGATATCTACAATTAACCACTGCAAGGGAAATTACTCCTGTAAGACAAACGGGGCTTGTTCTTTCACAGCGGGGGGTTTCCTTGTCAAGGCAGGCTTGGATGAACACACACACACACACATAAAACATAATATATATATATAATTTCTTTATTTTTTTTTCTTTCTGCCACCCAACGGTTATCACGGCAGTAGCCACTGACAGCCGAACGATCAAACGCACACACGTACACAAAAAATGTTTTCTACCCCTACGCCAACACACACATATATAGAACAGTATACACACACACACGTCTCTAAGTAGATTTTTTCTCGCCCCTTATAAAACATCCAATATTCTTTAAATAGTCAGAACTTTATTATCGGTCACAAAGAACATCTATACACCCTCACCCACATGGTTGACCGATGCCTGACCTGTTGAATTCTTCAGCCACCGGTTCTCAACATACACTGATAACAGTTTCGCCATGGGCTCTTAGGAGCACAGTTCGATTTGTTTTTTGCTCTGCCTCTGTTCTGTTTTTGTTTTTCCAACGGATTTCCTTTTTTCTTCCTGAAGAGAAAGACACAATATGGTCCCATTATTCAATCGGATTTTGGTAATTTGTGCCTTTCGAAACACGTGTAGAATGAAATAAAACGATTTCTGTTCAATCTGCGTTCAGCTCCATTTCTTCAATTCACCAATAATGTTTTAATTTCAATTATCCGCACCAACGCACGGTTGCAACGCCAGATGGTTGTACCTCCAACCGTGCTGTTCACTGCTGTGATTTTTGCTACTAAGGTATCGGTTAAACTTTTGATTAATCTACTACAAGATTATTCATCTTTCTATTTCACATAATATATATATATATATATATATATATTTGCATATATATATATATGCATATATATATCCATATGTATGTATCTGTCTACAAGTTGTAAATGCATTACTATTACTGCAAGATATACTATTATGATGTAGGATATATATGTATATATGTATAAAATACATTAAAAGTAAATCATATTAATATACTGAATTGAATACTAACAAAAAGTATCGAAACAACATTTATACATTCACAGCCATTTTCAAACTATATTTTTACTGAACCATGCCGGGCTAAACATTAAAAAGAATCGACAGTTTAGAAGAAATTTAGCAAAATGTAGGCTCTAATACAAAATAGCTCATTGGCTGTCGGCAGAAATAAATGTAGTATCTACAACAGGGATGTATTTTGTTTTGTAATGGAAAGTAATGGTGATTAGATGCATTTTTATATATTTTTTGGTTGTTTCGAGAATGTATTTTCCAGCAAATGCCTCGCTCTGAATTAGTTGTGAGATTAGTGTAAATAGGATTAGTGCTAAGCTGGTACAAATAAATAACTGATACAGTCAGGCTTCTCCTACACAAATTGGATAGAAACTTTATCACCTTATATTATGACCAGAAATACAAAGGCGTATATATATATATATATATATATATATATATGTGTGTGTGTGTGTGTGTGTGTGTGTGTGTTGTGTGTGCGTGCGTGTGTGTGTGTGTGTGTGTATACAGGTATACAGGTATGTATATATATGTATGTATAAGTATACATATATATATATTTGTTTGTATATGTATGTGTGATCAGGCATGCATGCATATGTTTATATATGTGTGTGCAGAAAAAGAGAGAGATAGATTGATATATAAATGGATAGATATATGTATTTATGTATGTGTATATACATATGTATAAATGTGCATAATACATACGTTTGTGTTCATATATGCATATATATATATACACACACGCATGAATTTATAGTATACCCGGCCTTGCCAACGCTGGTATTTCTCTGTGAACGAAATAGAATTGTGCCTAAAGATTCTATTTTGCTATTAATTAATGTGTTAAAATTGTACGATGCCTCTTTCAGAATTTCTGCAGGTATATTTTGCCCACGCAAAGTGTATAAAGGCTGGGTTAGGGCCATGGATATCTTTTATTTGGTCGATGAATATTGATTCCTGGTCTCATCTGTACACCGTATTTGTCTGCCAGGTTAGATCTGTTAAGTTGAGATCTTTCTCGTTGTCCTCGCAATATCTGACTCAAAACTGAAGTGGATTGAAGAGGCGACACATGTGTCATTGTGTGGCAGAAATAAGTATCATGAGAATCTTGACTATTTCAGATGTAGAATGAAGATACAATCTATATTGCATCGGATCAGTCATCATTTTCTCGCGAGCCAAGTGTAAAGCATATCTCTCTGAGTGAGAAACACGGGAAAGCGCTAAAAGGTCTTAGCGTTATAAAGGCTTTGTCAATGCTGGAAGAGTGTGATTTCATTGCGACTATTTTGCCTCACCAGAGTAAATATTGCGTCTGCAGGTATTTTAAGAATATATTTGTTCACATATTTAGTAGATTATTTAAATTGGATGGATATTAGTCCTCATCTTGTTTGTTGTTAACACAACGTTTCGGTTGATATACCCACCAGCCTTCTTTAGGTGTCTTGGGGAAATGGCGTAGTGGTAAAATGCGAGGATTACTATCCCCAACATACCGAGTTCGATTGGAAGCAGTGACCTAGACACTAACAAGAAGAAGAAGAAGAAGAAGAAGAAGAATACCTTAGGGATGAGAACCCTAATTTCCCCAAGACACCTGAAGAAGGCTTGAAGGGTGTATCAGCCGAAACGTCATGTTAACAAACAAGATGAGGACAAATATCCGTATAATGTAAATAACGTAAATAATGTAAATAATGTACATAATTCCTCATCTCTTAAATATAGAACTCTAATATTTAGTACACTTTATTTAATCGATAAACTCAACATTAATCTTTAATATATTCAATATCTTTATCATAGCTTATTCGGATCTTTATCTACTTCGGTTTCCACCGATTTGGATATTCACATATGTAAGTCATTTTGATCCATAGCCTTGGAGTTTATTGCATTTTTATTTTACCCTGCATAGTGAAATCTTGTTGAAGGTACCACACGGACAATGAACGTCGTGGTTTCTTAGCAATACCGAGGAGCACTTTCAGCCGTCGAGTTTCTGCTTGTTGTGCTGTGATGGTGTCAATTCTATGATAATGTAACTTCTGTGATGGCCAGGTCAAACTCTGTGCATGTGGCTCAATCTTTTACCCGTGGCATTAACGACAAAATTCCTCTTTGTAACAATTTAAGTTTTCGATATGAGTTCCAGCATAATCGCCGGCAAATATGCATAAACAAGTCTGCTGTTAAAATTGCGCCGTTGCATTGAGATTTCTAGAGGAAAAGAGAAAAAAGAAAAGGATGAACAGTTTGAATGTAAGAATTAAAAACGAGAAAGACAGTGACAGAGAAACCGTGAAAGAATTCAAACATGTAATGAAACGGTGGAAGAGCAAGAGAGTAGTAAAACATAGATATTCAGGTCTGGTGATATCAGATCGATGCGATAGCTGCATAAAAAGAAAGAGACGAAAACACACGCAAACAAAAAGCTTCAGAATTATATAAAATATATACGGAATATTATTCATGTGTGTATCCGTGTTTATACCTAATCAGTATGAATGAATATATATAATGGCTGATAAAATAATACTAGTTTTCCTAGAAATATATTTCGTACACCTGCTATCGTTTGTCTGTTTTTACATAATTACACACACATGCACGCGCACGCACACACACACACACTTGTGCCTGCAGATACTCTTGTCAGTAAATGCCGTCGTGTCTGCTTTATGGACGAGACCGTGTCATGTTATTGTCCATAAATTTGGCACGTTCGTGAGATTGTTGAAGCAAAATACTGATCAAATAAGAAAGTTGTAATTATTTAATAGTCGTAACTCGTAGCATTATATATATGTGTATGTATGTATGTATGGTTGCAGTTTGTTAGAATTAGATAGATAAATATATTAGTTGTATGGACAGAGAATGTTGAAGTACAGAACACCATAAAGATGCTACTCTTCAACTAACAACTAAAATATACAATGAACATAAACGATAAGCAGCACATATACACTACTGGTTTCCTTCACTTTCTGCCTACCAAATCCCCTCACAAGGTTTTGGTTGGCTTGAGGCTATAAAAGGAGTCACTTGCCGAAGTTGTTGCGAAATAGGACGAAATCCAGAACCTTGATTTTAGGAGGCAAGGTTGTTGTCACACAGCCCCCACTGCGTCTATATATGTGTGAGTGTGTATATATATATATATATATATATATATATATATATATATGCATATCTATGTATGTATGTTTGTATGTATGTATGTATGTATGTTTGTATGTATGTATGTATGTATGTATGTATGTATGTGTGAATGTATGTATGGATATGTTTGTGCGTCTGTGTTTGTCACACCAACCATCGCTTGACAACCGATGCAGGTGTCTTTACATAAATTAACGGTTCGGCATAAGAGATCGATAGAATATGTACTAGGCTTACAAAGAATAAGTACTAGGGCGATTTGTTCAACAGAAGGCGGTGCTCCAGCATGGCTCCAGTCAAATGACTGAAACAAGTAAAAGACTATATATATATATATATATATATATATATATATATCAACAATTGAGGGTAAAATTAATTAATCAATTTCACCAAGTGTTCAGTATGTAAAAGGACCATTTAAGGCGAATTCAAAATATTACAATATATAATTAGGGCTTAGTAAAATAAATTACTTTGCCACATACTGAACTTAGTAGAAATAGCAGCCAAAAAAAATTTTTTTAGCCATTTCCACTACTTAAAGAAAATTTCTCTCAGATAAGGTTTACTCCAGACAGCTCACGAAGGTTTGGAGGTAAATACAGAAAAATGGTGAAATTGATTAATTAATTTTACCCTCAATTGTTGATATTATAATTCATTTCTCTCTGTCATACTGCCTCGGTTCTCGCGGTTAAAATATAATGTTTGCTAGATAGACCACGTGGGTGGAAAAGGAGTGCAGAAATTTACGCCTGCGCATTTTGAATTTGTTGGCACTGTCAGTTGGAGCTGGTTCTTTTGAAGCGACAAGTTCGCAGATAGGTAAGGTTCCTTCTTTTTAGTGTTTCCAAATCCAAATTAAGAAATTTTGAGCTGACGAAAAAAATGCTGATTTTACTTGGCTAATCTTGAAACGTTGACGTACTCAAACGATCTATGTACTTGTGATATTTTTCTGTATTTACCTCCAAACCTTCGTTAGCTGTCTGGAGTAAACATTACCTGAGAGAAATTTTCTTTAAGTAGTGGGAATGGCTAAAAAAATTTTTTTTGGCTGCTATTTCTACTAAGTTCAGTATGTGGCAAAGTAATTTATTTTACTAAGCCCTAATTATATATATTATATATATATATAATATATATATATATATATATAATTTTTTATCTGTCTTTATATAAAAAAAGTCTTCGCATAAATTGAAATTCAAGCTAGTATGTTATTTTAATTACAATCGTCAGTTCCATGCATGTGTGTGTGTGTGTGTGTTGTGTGTGTGTGTGTGTGTGTGTGTGTGTATGTCTGTGTGCGTACGTGCGGGACTGGTGTGTATGTTTACTTCTTTATTGCCGACTAAACATAGAGGACACAAACAAGGATATACAAAGGGATTAAGTCGATTACATCAACCCCAGTGCGTAAATGGTACTTAATTTATCGACCCCGAAAGGATGAATGGCAAAGTAGACCCCAGCGGAATTTGAACTGAGAACGTAACGGCAGACGAAATACCTATTTCTTTACTACCCGCAAGGGGCTAAACACAGAGGGGACAAACATGGACAGACAAACGGATTAAGTTGATTATATCGACCACCGTGCGTAACTGGTACTTATTTAATCGACCCTGAAAGGATGAAAGGCAATGTCGACCTCGGCGGAATTTGAACTCAGAAGGTAACGGAAGACGAAATACCTATTTCTTTACTACCCACAAGGGGCTAAACACAGAGGGGACAAACATGGACAGACAAACGGATTAAGTTGATTATATCGACCCCAGTGCGTAACTGGTACTTATTTAATCGACCCTGAAAGGATGAAAGGCAAAGTCGACCTCGACGGAATTTGAACTCAGAAGGTAACGGAAGACGAAATACCTATTTCTTTACTACCCACAAGGGGCTAAACACAGAGGGGACAAGCATGGACAGACAAACGGATTAAGTCGATTACATCGACTCCAGTTCGTAGCTGGTACTTAATTTATCGACTCCGAAAGGATGAAAGGCAAAGTCGACCTCGACGTAATTTGAACTCAGAACGTAACGGCAGACGAAATACCGCTAAGCATTCCGCCCGGCGTTTTAACAATTCAGCCAGCTCGCCACCCTCAATGTGGTGTTTATATTTCAGTATGTGAGTGCGTGTGCGCGCACGTGTGTGTGTTTCTGTTTGTGTGCACCTGTGTGTATGTGCGATTGTATGGTGGAGAAGCAGATTTTGGCCGAATGGCCAAATACTTTGCTTTGCAAGAACAAATCCTTGATATTTAATCCCACGGCAAGTCTCCAAGACACATTCTTTATAGCCTCGGTCTCATCCATGACATAAAATTTGGTAAGCGAAATCTGCTTAAAACAACTTCTACTACACAGCAGTCTCACCGTGCATCACACTGGATCTGTATGGAAAGTCTGTCAAGTACACACGTGGTTGTGAAATGGTCAGTCATTTTCACGCTAATTTTGGAGCAAATTAATGCTGATCATCAAACAACAGAATGTTCCGCATTCGCAAAAATGATCTTCCCACAGACAGACAATGAGGTAACTGGCAAAAGAGATACAGACAGACAAACAGACAGATGAACAGACAAGCGGGCAGACAGATATATATATATATATATATATATATATATGTGTGTGTGCATATATATATATATATATATATATATATACATACATATATATATATATATATATATATATATGTGTGTGTGTGTGTGTGTGTTTGTGTGTATATATATATATATATATACGCAAGCACACATGTACATATATACATATATGTACCCATACAAACATTCAAACGTACGGTTTCTCAATTAAATGAATTTCAAATACAATTAATTATACAATCTTCTGTAGAATTTATCAATTTCTGTGTATGCCATTCAGGAAAAATATCATAAATTTGGTATTAATGTTACTCGGTGGTTATAAAGAAATTAGCAATTTTCTCTTTGTTCTTTGCCAAATAAGTTACGAGTTTCGATTACTAGAATAATTACTACTTTATTACTTGATTTCTATTTAAATGGGCAATATCCTTATTCATTTAAGAGTGCGCTTGAAAACTAAATCC
>NC_043004.1:68382065-68416237 GCF_006345805.1 Octopus sinensis
AGCGGCAGACGAAATACCTATTTCTTTACTATCCACAAGGGGCTAAACACAGAGAGGACAAATAAGGACAGAAAAACGGATTAAGTCGATTATATCGACCCCAGTGCGTAACTGGTACTTATTTAATTTACCCTGAAAGAATGAAAGGCAAAGTCAACCTCGACGGAATTTGAACTCGGATCGAAGCGGCAGACGAAATACCTATTTCTTTACTACCCACAAGGGGCTAAAAATAGAGAAGACAAACGGATTAAGTCGATTACATCGACCCCAGTGCGTAACTGGTACTTAATTTATCGACACCGAAAAGATGAAAGGCAAAGTCGACCTCGGCGGAATTTGAACTCAGAACGTAACGGCACACGAAATACGACTACGCATTTCGCCCGGCGTGCTTACACTTCTGCCAGCTCGCCGACTTACAGGTTATTCACTATATCGATTTCAAATTTCGGCACCAGACCAGTATCTTGGGGGTAGGAGTAAGTGGCTGACATCGAGCCCAGGTATTCAACTGGTTCTTATTTTATCGACCTCAAAACATTAATGGGTAAATTCGACCCCAGCGGTGTTTCAAGTCAAAGCGAAAAAGTTCTCAGAAATACTGCTGGTCATTTTTGTCCAGCGGGGTAATAATTGTGCCAGCATTCCAACTTATTATTCATTACATTAAGATTACATTTCACGAGTCGACATTCACATGTATTATAATCATAGGGAATATAGAATCCCATGAAAGGAACTATTGTTCATTCTACATGAGTGGAAAGATGTTCCAGTAACTAAAGGTTCGGATTGCATACATTAAAATAGCAGGGAAGAATTATCGATTTCATCTATAGAAGATTTAATGTTGGACGTACTTTAGAATTTTGGATGGTGTCCATATCTCGTCAGCTTCAATGGAGGTAGTATTTAAATAATGACTTCTACTTGACTAATTAAACTTGGATTGTCAAATAACGAAATGCAAATCTATTTACAAAAGCGTTATATTCACACAGTTTCTTTTCTCTCCCACACTCTGTTTTGTTAATATTTAATACTCATAAGACGCACTCCTTAAAGGGGCACGTACTTATACGTTGAATGTGTATTAATTATGAATAGGGTAAGAGTGGACTTATATGAAGTTTCGGTTCTCAGTTTAAGCTATTTGTATTAATCATAAATTTCATCGTAGCTCTTGTTTGACAGTGCTACCATTGTCCTTTCATATCTTTCGCGGATTCCAGTCTATTGCAAGAATTTATGTCAAGACTATTGTCTGAACTAGAAGACTTGTTTTTCTCCTCTGGCTCATCGGTGTATGAGAACCTGCAAAAAGGCAATCGGTTCTGTCTTTCTTTCGTTGACTAAACCAAAGAAAATTTACGATGGTATTCAGAATATCATATGCTGTATACATGTGCGTGTGATGAGAGGGACTGGAAAGCAGACACAAGACCGACGGAATGTATTCGTATATATATATATATATATATATATATATATATATATAGATATATATATATATATTAATTATGATAATAATAATATTAGGGAACACACACACACACACATACACACACACACATGTATATATATACGTGTATGCGTGCGTATAATTTTAATGGATTCCCCCTGTACATACTAACTCACATAAACAGACATGCATACGTACCTATATAAATTTCTAATATAAAATACGCATTCAGAGAATCGTGTAGCTGTCACATTTTATGGACTCGGCTAACAGTCCACATAGTAATCCAATGCTGATAAATGTAGATACATACAATTTGTTTGGTTAGTTGGCTGACAGTCTGGTTGGACCGATCGATATATTGATTGATTGACTTGGGTGGATGTATAGATGCACCTTCAGGCCCAATGCAAGATTTTGGTGTCTGGGGTTGCTTCAGAATATTCTGGGTGGTCACTAATTTGTGGTAATGCTAAAGTGGAGATTCAAAATGACTGTATCACTGTAAATCTGAGGGTGCACCATTGAATAGCGAGGGGGAAGTGCCCTCGAGTGCAACCCCGTTAGCGATGGGCATGTGTTCGTTTCAGATATGTTTGAATTATTCGCAAAATTCAAGCTTGTCACTAAGGAAAGACAAGTTTTACTTTTATGCTCGAGAGTAAATTATATCAGAGATTAGTGAATGTGCGAATGAGTTTAGTGCGTGCATGTATTAAGATGCATTTGCGGACGTAGTAGTGGACTTTTGCAGAGATGTAAATACTTCAAATGCCGTTAAATGCACGTGACTTTTGCTCCCAACAAAGCAATTTCTTGGATGCTATCATTTTAAATGTCCAAAATTCAGTGAATTCATTTCATTGTATTTGTTTTAGGAATTAAAAATAAACTCAGGCGTGGTGGTGTGGTAATAAGTTTGCTTCTCAACCACGTCGTTCCGGGTTCAGTCCCGCTGCGTGGCACTTCGGGCAAGTGTATTTCTACTACAACCTGGAGTCGAATAAAGCTCTGTATGTATTTATGTTTTTGGGGCGTATATATATAAGGGTAAGTCTGTGTGTCTATGTTTCACCCCTACCATGACTTGACTAAGGGTGTTGGTGTGTTTATGTCCACGTATGTTAGCTGTTAGGCAAAAGAGGCTGATGGAATAAGTACAGGCTTTAAAAAAAATAAGTATTAAGATTGATTTATCCGACAAATAACTCTTCAAGGTGATGCACTAGCATGGCCGCTGTCTAATGACTGAAACAAGAAATAGATAAGGTGAGACACTAATGCTACCTTTCACGGTTACATGTAAAGAGAGACGGCGAGCGAGACCGCATCTTCTGCTGCCTGCATTTGCTCCATATAGCGACGCGATGATATCTCATATTTTGTATGTAATGTCACCCCTATGTCCTAGATAATGGGTCCTTGGCGCGCGTGTGCCACGGACTGAGGAGTGTTGAATACAATCTTCACCACTATTGTTGGTAGATCTACTCTGATCTGAAGTTGTAGCATCTGTCGAGTTTACAGCTTTAGATGGATTAGTATTTCACCAAATTCCTTCCGGAAAATATTCGCTTAGGGACACTCTAACGAATAGGAGCAGATGAGTCCTTTTAGCTGCTTAGCTGTTCATCTAAAAGAATGTAACTTAATACAATCCTGCATCCTGAAAACTACAGGATATGGGGCTCAACACAATCGATTCCCACTATAATAATAATTTCAACGTATGACACAGGCCCAGCAGGTTTGGAGGAGGAGCTAAGTAGATTAACTGGTACTTATTTTATCAACAAAGAGAATATGAAATCAAGCTCAACCTCTGCGAAATGATTTAAACTCAGAGCATAAAGACAGACGAAATACCTATTTCTTTACTACCCACAAGGGGCTAAACAGAGCGGACAAACAAGGAGAGACAAACGGATGAAGTCGATTACATCGACCCCAGTGCGTTACTGGTACTTATTTATTCAACCCCGAAAGGATGAAAGGCAAAGTCGACCTCGGCGGAATTTGAACTCAGAACGTAACGGTAAACGAAATACCACTAAGCATTTTGGTCGACGTGCTAAGAATCTTACCAACTCGCTGCCTTAATGTCCAGTATAATAATAGTTATCGTGGAGCTTGTGCAGCTATTCAAGATTCAGAACCAACAATATCACACTTCGTCATAAGTCTATTGGCAATAAGAAAAAGGAGATAGATGGTCATAGAACGATAATCGACTTTTAGCTGTGTAATTTTGAGCCTCCGTTCGTCAAAGTCAAGTACTACACCATCACGATACCACTATAACTACCAAATAACAACTCTGGCTGACACAATCTACTAAACGCTTCTTTAATGTATTTGGGTTTTGTGTCTATTTTGGTTTCCAATTTTTGCACAAGGCCAACAATTTTCGGGAACCGGCGTCTCAATTTCATCGACTCCGGTGTCCAATAAGTATTTATTATTTTTTATCCTGGAAGGGTGAAAGGCAAACCGTCCTCAGCGAATTTGAACTTAGAATGTAAAGACAGACGAAATGTGGAGCATTCTTCCCGGCGTGCTAACGACTCTGCCAGCTCTCCGCTTTTATAATGATTTTAAATGTAGTTACAGGACCCCAACTGGCACTTATTATATCGACCCGAGAAGGGTGATATTCGAAGTCAACCTCGGCGGCATTTGAACTCAGAACTTAAAGACTTTTCCCGGCGTGCTAACGACTCTGCCAGCTCTCCGCTTTTATAATGATTTTAAATGTAGTTACAGGACCCCAACTGGCACTTATTATATCGACCCGAGAAGGGTGATATTCGAAGTCAACCTCGGCGGCATTTGAACTCAGAACTTAAAGACTTTTCCCGGCGTGCTAACAATTCAGTCAGCTCACCATCTTGAGTTTTGTATTTATATATATATATATATATGTATATGGCTGTGTGGTAAGTAACTTGCTTACCAACCACATGGTTCCGGGTTCAGTCCCACTGCGTGACACCCTGGGCAATTGTCTTCTACTATAGCCTCGGGTTGACCAAAGCCTTGTGAGTGGATTTGGTAGAAGGAAACTGAAAGAAGTCCGTCGTATGTATGTATATATATATATATATATATATATATGTGTGTGTGTGTGTGTGTGTGTGTGTATATGCGTCTGTGCCTGTGCCCCCCCCCCTACAATATCGCTTGACAACCGCTGCTGGTGTGTTTATGTCACCGTAACTTAGCGGTTCGGCAAAACAGACCGATAGAATAAGTACTAAGCTTACAAAGAATAAGTTCTGGAGTCGATTTCCTCGACTAAAGGCGGTGCTCCAGCATGGCCACAATCAAATGATTGAAACAAGTAAAAGAGTGACCGAGTAAAGAGTATTAGGAATTAAATAAACCCTTATTTTGGGTTTTGGTGCGATTTGAACTCAGATCAGGATGAGCTAAGCATTTTATCCAATACAACAAATGCGACATTGAGTAAACTCTGTGTGACATCTCTTATTATGATTGTCATGAAAGGCATTTATAATATTGGATATATAAAATGTCGATTTTAACCATTCCGTTTTCCTTCTGCTTCTTATAGTCTTTCGAAACATCTGTGAATTTATCCTGATGTTACATAATCAATACGATTACAAGCAAAGTAAGAATAAACGCGATGAGTCTACCACGAAGACATTGTTTACAAATAACCGGCTTAGTGGAACTTAGAGGACGTCAATGTTGTAGTTGTTAATGCGATAAATGTCATTTCTATTCGGTCAGCTTACCCGAAGTCTCAAGCTGGTAAAATATATCTTTATTTATGGAATTTAAACTAAGCACTGAAATATCTTAGTTAAAAGCATTTGAAATCATGTAAGTGAAAATACATTGGTTAGTGACAAAGTGATGTAGACGTGTAGTTTGAGATTAAGGAAGAAAGTTCAATCCGTTGTATTCTTCTTGTCACAATAATGTAATTACAAACCCTTATTTCTCGACAGACCTTTATTTCTCGAACTTAACTAAACTCTCAGAAGTCGAAGGTAAAAATGTTTAAATCCATGTCAGTGAAAACACATATAGTGAATAAGTGGTGTAGTCGCTTAAGTCGAGACTAAGGAATGAAGCTCGAAATGTTCCGGCCTCGTACCTACAGAGGAAAGGATCATTGATCAACCGCACGAGGATGAGCAGTAAGGTCGCTGAACCTATTATCTGAGAGACATTGAAAATTACCGCATGCAATGCATAAGAAAATATGCAATTTGATTAAGAAATGAAAATGCCTGATACATTAGTCTTTTAACCCTTTCAGGCCGGATATGAGTAGCATGTCTTTTCGTGCAGGATGCAAAAAAGAGAAAACAATACAAGATGATTATCAATCAAATAGATTATGACGCAAATACGGCTTATATACCACAACCGTTTCCTTCACAATTTAACAGTGCGTCAATAAGCCATGCCCGTCCTTAAAGCGTTAAGTGTAGAAAATGTTATATTCATATTTCTTTATTGCCCACAAGCGGCTAAACATAGAGGGGACAAACAAAGACAGACAAACGGATGAAGTCGATTACATCGACCTCTGGTATATAATTTATCGATCCCGAAACGATGAAAGTCGACCTCGGCGGAATTTGAACTCAGAAAGTAACGGCAGACGAAATACCTATTTCTTTACTACCCACAAAGGGCCTAAACACAGAGAGGGCAAACAAGGACAGACAAAAGGATTAAGTCGATTACATCGACTCCAGTGCGTAACTGGTCCTTAATTTATCGACCCCGAAAGGATGAAAGGCAAAGTCGACCTCGGCGGAATTTGAACTCAGAACGAAACGGCAGACGTGCTAACGATTCTGCCAGCTCACCGCCTTTTTATATTCTGCCTACCCGTAAACGGCAGTGAATTGTCAGTGTTGTTAACGTCTACAGTTTGACATCGTTAGGATACTTTTCTGACTCCTTTCGCTTTGTACTCAGAACCCCAACCGTACTTTACTTCTTTTTGTAACTGATAAAGCATTAATTCAGTATTTTATTACGATTCGTCTCGCTCAAGCATTCGTACGGTTAAACTTGTTTTCTCTCTCTTTGGAAGATATCGGCTATGGTCGGGCTCGGAGCGAGGAAGAACTCCGTCAGAATAACAAGTCGAACTCAGGACATACGTCATACCAACACTACTGAAGCTGCATCAATGATTGAAGGTTCAAGACAGGGAAAGAAAGACACAAGTACTTCAACAATTTTCTTGAATTCTGGGTTTTATCGAAGGAATATTTATTTGTGCGTTATCCTCAGCATTAATGACGTTCTAAGATGAAAATGTCTCTCTTCCTCTCTCTCGCGCGTTTTCATTCTCTTTATATGCTTGTGAGTTTGTAGTTATAGATATAGATAGTTTGTACACACACACGCACATACACACACACATATATGTATATATACATACATAGAAGCATACATAAATACATAAATGCATACATAAATACATGCATACATTACTATGGCTGCCCCCTCGTTATCGAGTATGGCCATTGCACGAAGCTTCACTGTTACTGGTGCTGTGATCGAATGTGACTTTTTAGCCCAGCTAAAGATCTCCAATGTCTTATACAAAATTGGCAACTAAAACCTTTACTGGTAATAGCCGGCTGTAGTTGTAACTGGGCTTCATGTACCTTTGCATGTCGTTTAAGTCCTCCTGCCGAATTACACTCTCTTCCACATGCCCGACAGATATGATTAATATGGTGTGTTACGCCACAACCAATGGCCAGGTTGTCACTCATCTGTCTCGTTTTATGACCACGAAGATGACTCATGAGTCCAGCTTTACTGAGGTAGGGTCTTGCACGGACATTGCATGTCAGAATCAAAGGAAGACCCTTCCATTCTGAAATTGTAACAGCGATGCCCTTCCTAATATCCCTCCTTACTTTTTCATGTACAACTCGATATTTCTCAAACGTGGCTGTCCCCTCATGCACAATCCTTCTCCACCTGCTACGATCAATAGCTATGTCTTCCCATGTGTCTGGAGAGATGCAAGCATCTCTTAAGGAAGCCTTCAGCAAGTCCTTATACATCTTTTTTGGTTTATGTGGAGGTCGTTCTCCTTTAGCTAACTCTCCATAAAAGAGTTATTTTGGCATCCTTGAATCCTTCATTCTGACCAGATGACCACTCCATCTGGGCCTTTGCTTTAAGACGAGAGCTTCTATACTTTCACAACGAGAGCCTTCGAGTATTTCAAAATCACTGATGCGGTTCTTCCACTTAATGCCATAGATCCTTCTGAGGCACATCTGATGTAAACGTTCTAGTTGTTTAAGGTAGTATCGATATGTGACCCACGTCTCGCAGGCATAGAGAAGAGAAGGGAGCACACATGCCTTTTACACCTTTATCTTTGTCTTTCTGCATATGTCTCGCTGACTCCAGAGGCGCTTTTCTAGCCTTCCGAAAGTAACACTTGCTTTCCTAATTCTATATGGAATTTCATCATCCACATTGCCATATCTATTAATATTGCTTCCCAGGTAGACAAACTGATCGACTACATCAAGTCGTTTACCATTCACATAGATATTTGGTACACTATACTGCTTACCAGGGGCAGGTTGATGGATGACAACAGTTTTCTTGAGATTGACTGTCAATCCTAAGGCAGTGCAATCATCAGAGAATGAATTCAAAATGTGTTGCATATCAATCTCTGTGTGCGCTACTAGCTCACAATCATCAGCATACATGCATACATGCATACATACATACATGCATACACACATACATACATACATACATATGTGCATATATACATACAGAGAAGTGGGGACATTGATGTCCAAGACTTGATACTGTCACTTGTTACAGACTTCGACCTATCATTTCCCTGCGACCCTCTACGAATACAGTTTATCCATTAAATGCTTCCTCAGTGCCAATTATGCAACATTAGATGAACATGAAACAAATCTGATCTTTGAAAAAACCTTTTACTCCTTAGACCTGGTCTTTTTTCTTTAAACATAACTAAACAGAAACATATGGAATCAGTATTTTCGTTCGAGATCTAACAAAATGTCTATAGGCAATCTGTACTTAACATGCATCACCCATTAATCCAATTCTATATCTTTTGAAATATTAGGTCTTCCATTTTTTTTTCATAAAACTACAGTAAAAGGAATATTGAAATGTTTCAGGTTTGCTAGTGAGCATGTTTTTCTGAGGTTTGCTTTCTGTACTTCCACTAACCTAGTTAAACATGCTCTTACGCTTCATTTCTCTAATGCCATAGTCATAAGAAAATAGCGCCAAAGACTATTGTCGTGCTCTCCATAGCAACTGTGAGGAAATGAAGACGTTAACCCTTAATCTTTGTATTTGATCCCTATGCTGGCGACTGTATGGATGCCATAAAAGCACTCAAGTATTAGATTGTGGTGGAACACCGCAACACAGATTACTGGGGATCGTGCCTGCCAACCATTTTTGCCTACTCAACGTTTCCGCACATTATTCTGTACTCATTAGCGGTTTAGAGTTTTTCCCACAAATATTCATTCAAGTCTAATATATATAATTATACACATATAGAAACATGTAAACACACACACACATATATCTTCATACATGTATGCATACATATATATATGTACATATATATATACATGTATATAAGCAGAGAGAAGAGAGCTTCATTTGATCCGATGTGTTCATCAAGGTCAGATGACGAGATGGGAAGAACATGTTGTTGAGATGAAGATAAGTTGGGATGAGATGTGGAAGTCACGACATCTCGGCTGAGTTTCCTGATTCGTTCATCTTATGATGTTTTGCCATCATCTAGTAAGATGGAACGTCTTAGAGAATGACATCTGCAAATGTGGAAAAGTCGGTACACTAAAACATATTCTTTCAAACTGTTCATTAGCATTGAACAGGTACACATGGAGGCACAACTTGGTCCTTAAGGTTATCTTCAATGCTATAAAGAACCAAATTCATCTCAACAACACTGAGGAAAAATCGTTAAAAGTACCATCAAGAGAGTTCATTAACTTCGTGCGACCAGGTCAGCAGATCCGTTTCAAGAAGAAGACCAAGAAACTTCCTGAGAAAAATGAAAAGTGGAACGGCTATTGGGAGGTAACTGCAGATTTACTTGGGTGCCAGGTTTTCTTTCCCATCCCAGTTTGATGTGGTGTGAAAGAAAGAAAGTTGTAAATATAGTCGAGCTAACGGTTCCTCACGAAGATAATATGGACGCCGCTCGAGCTCGAAAATTAAACCGTTATGAAAACCTCCTCGAGGAATGTGAAGACGCAGGCTGGAAAGCGGAACATTTTCCTATCGAAGTCGGATGTAGAGGGTTTGTAGGACACAGCGTGAGACGACTGTTGTTATCGTTAGGCCCAACTCATCGTAAAGTCAATACCACCATGACTGCTATCCAATCTACAGTGGAGAAGGCTAGCCACTGGATTTGGTTAAAAAGAGACGATGAGCGATGGCTAGAAGTATATTGAGTTCTTCATAACCAGCTGATCTAGCAAGCGGGGCCTCATATCAGTGTGGGGGGCCGGTGCGCATTGATGCCGTCGAGAGGTAGGCCCCGTAACGGCGCACATTCTCTCCTGATGACCCCATACACTTGCTAGCTTCCGATATACGGAGCTTTTAACTGGTAGCACTTGCATGTGCAAGTTGTTGGCAAGACATCTATATATATATATATCTGTATATATATAAATATATATATATATATATATATATATATATATACAATACATACATATTCACTGAAGCTCCGGCGTCTGGCGACGGACTTGGTAAACACCCACAAGGTTATCAACCACCTCACCAACAACAACACTGAACACCTTTTTGATCTCCATGTGTCTAACACACGTGGACATGCCTACAAAGTCAGAAAACAGCACAGCTCCCATGACTTTCGGAAACATTTTTTCACGCTCGGGGTTGCTGAAGCGTGGAATAAACTGCCTGCATCAGTTGTTGACTGCCATGACACTGCATCCTTTAAGGCCCTCATGCTTTCCGAAATCCGTCGAAACTACACCTGATTATATATACACTTTAGATGAGTTGTAGTGTACCTGAGCACTGTACACAATTATTATTATTATTATTATTATTATTATTATTATTATTATTATTATATATATAGGGAGAATTCATGAAGAAAACAAAAGACGAAGACAGGTGGTGTAGAAAACAAACAGATATATTAATATAACGCTCGGGAATTGAAAAAATCTTTAACGTTTCGAGCCTACGTTATTACACAGAAGAGAGAAACAGGGAGAGAAACAGGGAGAGAGAAAAATATATATATAGACATGCATACATGCACACATATATACATGCATACATATATATAGACTAGCAGTATCGCCCGGCGTTGCTCGGGTTTGTAAGGGAAATAACTATATAAGCATTTTTAGAGAGTTATAGCCAAAAAATAGCAAAAAATGCATTAAAAATGGAAAAAATATGATGGTAAATTTTTTTAGAAATCGTTGACTCATCGTAGACATTTTAGAGAGTTACTTCCCTTATATAATAGCGAAAAAATGCATTAAAATGGAAAAAAAACGATGGTAAATTTTTTTTTAAATCGTAGACTCATGTAGACGCTTTCTTAGCCATTTCTGTTTTGGTGTCTTCAAGCCATGAAGTCGTTGTTCTAAAAGAACGCTGGTCTCCTTGACAACGCATTACGACGTTGATTTCCTTACACTCCCTTCCCCACAGGTGCAGGTGTGAGCGTGGACGCCAACTCCGCCGCCATCGACACACGAAAAATTATGCATTAAAATGGAATAAAAAATGATGTTAAGTTATTTTTAAAATCGTAGACTCATCGTAGACGCACGCTAATACTCAGACGGGCTCGATATGAATCACGACTATAAGCTACCCGAATTTGGTTAAACTGCACCGCAAAATGTGGGAGTAGTTAGGAATCTAAATCGAAGGGGACAGACACTCACACAACTACAGTTTTATATATATAGATATACATAGCGCAGTAGTGGTGAGATGTGACAGCAAAGAAAAGCATACATTCACTCTCTGCATGCAATTAGACTCGGAAAGTTCGTGAGGAACCCATTGACCCAATTTGCTGACTTTTCCGATAGCACACAGGTCTCAATGAATGGTTGAATGACCAAATCCAAGCTTCTCTGCTAGTTCCTCAACAGTTACGATGAGATTTTGTTCCACCAGGGTTTTCAGGATGTCCTTGTCGAGTTCTACAGATCTTTCAGGATGAGGCTCGTCTTCTAGGCTGTAGTTTATGGCTCGGAATTTCTGGAACCACCATTGACACTGCCTTACGCTTATTGTCCAATCCCCATATACTGCATTAATATTTCTTGTACTTTCCGTTGCGTTGTTGTCTTTATTGAACTCATAAAGCAAAATATGCCAAATATGCTCCTTTGTTACTTCCAATATAGCTTTGAAAAAAATAGCTGTTAAAATCGAAATGCACTCTTCAAAACTTGCACTATGAATAAGGACAAGATAAAATTACTACCTGCTTTTATAGCAAGTTAATATAAGTAGTTTATCCCATTCCCCTCTGACTTTTAGTTCAAGCTGTTGAAAAAACCGCATTATTATATATATATACATACATACATACATACATATACACACACACACTCTCTCTCTCTCACACACATGTACACATTTATATTCTGTTATTCTTTTATATGTTTCAGCCTTGAGGTTGTGGCCATGCTGGATCATGTGTGTGTGTGTGTCTATCTGTCTGTCTGTCTGTATGTATATATGTATATGTATGTGTGTGAACAATAATATTTTCAACAGATGTGTTGCAAATGTATCTGATTGTTCTCAAGCTTCAATACTGTGTGTATGTGTGTGTGTGTGTATGTATGTATATGTATGTATGTATGTATATGTATGTATGTGTGTATGTATATATGTGTGTGTGTATGTATGTATGTGTGTGTATGTGTGTGTGTGTGTATGTATGTATGTATGTAGGTATGTATGTATGTATGTATGTATGTATGTATGTATGTATGTATGTATGAGTGTATGTTTACTTTATTACTAACACAAGCCACTACGGTTATTTAATGTAAAGTCTTCGTCAAATCACTATCTCTGGCTATTTACTCTCTTCCAAGAACATTTTCACTCACACTTATGTGTTAGCTTCCCATACATTTTACTCATGTATCTATCAGCGTGATAGAGAGAAACAAATATTACATCTAGTTTCACTTTATTCGTTGCCCACTGTGTGTGTGCGTTTGCGTGTGGTGTAAACCAGACTAAGAAAAGTATTTGACACACACACCAGAATGTGAGTTTTTTGTAAATTTTGCTTAATTGGAGTTTAAATTTTAAAAACTGGACCTGGCATGACGCGATCCATTGTACTCTCAAAAATGCTAGGTAAATTGTAATTGAAGAAATCCTATATTGTAGATTTGTATAACTCCCAAAGGGAGGCAGATAAAATCTGCCTTTTATAATAAGAGATATATGCAAATATACATGCATGCAGGAATGCATACATGCATAGTGTGGGTCTCTGTATGCGAACATAATGCGTTCCGGAGACCTGTTCGCTAACAACAAGTTCGTTACATGAGTAATTATAATACTTATAAATAGAAGTAATCCATACCAGAGCTGCGCCCAAACTCCACAGAAGGACATGAAATGATGTTTATTCGTCCATCCATGAATATCAAATGCATAATTATATATGTGAGCGCGTGTCTGTGTGGTAAGAAGCTTTCTTCACAACTAAATGCTTCCGGCGTCAGTCCAACAGCGTAGCACATTGGGCAAGTGTGTTCTCCTATAACCTCTGGACAACCAAAGCTTCGTGAGTGGATTTGGTAGATGAAAACCGAAAGAAGCCCGTCGTATATGTATATACATATACGTGTGTGTGTGTGTATGTGTGTGTCCCCCACTACTTGACAACCGTGAAAGCCATGTAAGTGTGTTTGCAGTCTACTCGTGACTTTTTCCTCTCCTACACACACACACACACACATATATATATACATATATATCCATATCCTATGGTTTTCTGCTTGCTTTAGTTGTGTGCCGCTCTATACTTTGCTAATAGGATCAGAGGAACATGGTGTTTGTTTACATTTAAGCTCATGGAAAACAATTATAAATACTTTGTGATATTTTGCTGTGTAATGTTTGCCTATAACTTCTGACGTACCTTTGCCGGAATTTGCTTTATATAGACAAATACTGAACATTTAATAATTAATCTATAGACACTGAAAAAGCCATAGCATTACTGTCGCGAAAAATTTGAATAAAAAACAGGAGGGATTGGCAAATAACCAGTAGCGTGTTTATTCATAGGTTTTAATAATATGACTCTTACAAAATATAAACATATTATTTACAATATACGGTTCCGGATCAAACACCTTGTAAAAACAACAAAACAAATGATCAAAGAAAAGATATCCTAGACTTTATGCTAATGGAGCGAAAATATTCTTCATTTGAAATATTGAGGTAGGGCTTTGGAATTCTATCATCTGACCAAGCATGAAATTTAATAAAATATTTTGTAAGATTCTAACCCTATTACTGTTATCTGAAGTTTAATAAAATACTGTTTATTACTAAACTACTTATCTCCATTTTAAATATGAAGTTTAATAAAATAGTTTGTTATCACAATTCAGAGAACAACAGAAAACAATATGCTTTCGAAGAATAGAACTTAAAAGATGGAAGCAATTCAAAAATTGTACTCACCAAGATAATATTTGTCAATGAGTCAGTTCTGCATTTTTTGTGCTCAACAGTTAACATCCTTGCTCACACGGAGCTGTTGACTTTACAACGGTGTGGCGTCTGAGTAATTAATGCCTAAAGGGTTTGGCTGCTGATGCCTAATACGCCATTTTTTCATGAATACTCTAGTTATTATATTGTCATAACTACACTGACACGTAGATGAATTAAATGTTTTGTGTTATGAGGTTTCTAAGACTGAAACATGTCTGAAGTTGACTTCGGTGAGTCAAATTTCTGAAAATAATTGAGCGACTGCTTACTTTTTGTCGCTGTATTTATTTCCTATTTATATGTTTTGTCTTAGACTTTTCCTTAAAATATCTCTCTTAAAAATCAATAATTTTGCTTCTACTAATTCTAGAAATAATGAAGAATTTCGTTAATTAAATTCATCAACTATTTGGAACATCAAATAATATGAAGTTTTGATGGAAGGTTTACGTTTATTTCGCGTTAGAATCGTGAGTTACCATTATGGGTTGGTTTCAAAGAGATTTTATTATGTTTTTCCCGCGACTAAAGAAAGTAGTCAATATCTTCTATGATACTATTAAATTCCAAAATATGTTGTGTTGCGCTAAGAACATATTGAAAATATTTTAGTTTGGAACATTTCAGATGATAATGATAATGAGGTCATGCTGTGAAACAATATTGAGGTGCCAATGTGATGACATGATTATGTCTGGACGAGGTTTCAGCGCAGGTATTTCATATATTGATTGATTCATTCTTACATAGATATAAGTGGAAGAAAATTTAATTGTATATTGATAGATAGATGATAGATAGATAGATAGATAGATAGGTAGACAAGTACGTAGGTAGGTCGATAGGTAGGTAGGTAGGTAGGTAGATATGTAGATAGGTAGGTAGGTAGATATGTAGATAGGTAGGTAGGTAGGTAGGTAGGTAGATATGTAGATAGGTAGGTAGGTGTGTAGGTAGGTAGGTAGGTAGGCAGGTAGATATAGATCTATATAAATATTATATATATATATGAGTAGGTATATATAGCCATATATCTATGTATGTACACGCAAACACATACATACATGTATACATATATGTGTGTATGTATCTGTGTATGTATCATAAATACACATTAGCAGAGGTGAAAGTAAAACTGGACGCAACCGAGAATAGAACAAGGACATTGGTGCGGTTCGTTAAGATTTCACCTTCAAATCTGTGTGGCTTGCCATTTCAAACATCTAAACGTTAACACTTTTGTCTACGGGTCACTGATAAACGACAATATGTAAACCTTTCCATGTATGTGCTTATATATATCTACATATATATATATATATATCTACATATTTATATATATATATACATAAACATATGTGTATGTAAGTGTGAAAGACGTTGATGACTGATTAAAGACAATATTTTATTGCAATAACTTCTTATCAGCCGATCGAATTATTTGGAAATATTTCAGTGTCACGTCATACATGGTGCCAAACACTTCGAATTTTAAAGATACGCGACCTGTTTCATGACCCCATGAAATGAAATGCTCAATGATCTCGAATAGTGATAATGAGTTTCCGAATTGGAAAACATTACTCCTATATAATGTATGTTTTCTGTATGGTTTTGTTGATTTCATCTATTGATCTGCTCCTATAATATAGATCTATGATTGATAGATAGTTTCCTTATTGTATTTCTCTTTCATGAATGATCGGTTGATTTATATAAAATATATAACACAGTAAATGTAACGCTTTGTTAATGACCTCATTAATTACATTATTGAACGAAAGGCCGAATATATACATATATGTATATACATGCATAAAATGTTTGTATGTATGTATGTAAAGGGGGAGAGTGCAGGTGTGTGCGTCTGTCCGGCTGTGTGTCATATATAGAATTTATATAAAATTTAATGAAGGAAATGAAATATCATATTATTATGGCTAATATGAAGCATTTACATTTGACAAATATAGGAGTTTCTTAAATTATACACTAGTTTTCATGACATCTTTTGACATCTCAAAGTTATATATATCATATTTCACGCTATACTATAATAAAATATGACTCACAAATATTGAACTTCTAGATACCGATATAATCAATTCTCTTTTCATTGCCCACCATTGCATCAGCCAATTATCAAAGCATTTGATTACGCCATCATATGCCTCTTTGCTTCACATCTACTGGGCAGTTGGAGAGCATAGGTCTCCTCGTTCAAATTTCCTGCATCTGCACAGGCTGTTCTCATGGGTGCTACTTTACATTGAAACTCCGACGTCTGGCAGTTGACTTGGCAGGCACCCATAAAATTATTAACCATCTTACAAACAATAACTCTGAGCACCTTTTCAAATCCACCTGTCTAACACCCGTGGACATGTTTACAAAATCAGAAAACAGCACAGCTCCCATGACTTTCGGAAACATTTTTTCACGCTAAGAGTTGCTGAAGCATGGAACAAACTGCCGGCATCAGTTGTTAGTTGTCGGAGCACTGCATCCTTCAAAACATCCATGCTTCCTGAGATTCGCCAACACTACACCTGATTTTCTCCCCTCCATACACACGCAAGCATGTATCTGACTCATACACTGTTCGTTTTCCAGACATTTGTACATCACTGCATATGCTTTATGCGCACTTTTTGACAAGTTGTAGTGCACCTGACCACTGTATACAATAATTTCATTATTATTATTATATTCATAATCTCAAGAGAGTTCATATATTTCTCTGTTACATTTAGTGCCATCCATTGTCAGAGTATTAAGCTTCGAATGGGTAGAACAAATGACATAATCATTGGAATACGCAGCCAGTTATTCCTTAATTCAAGAGTATGGAATTGAGTTGAACACAGAACTGAATTTCCATCGAGGAAACTGATGACAGATCCATCCATCGATTAGGTAAATAAACTCTTCGATTAGATCGATCTCTCCATGTATTCATAAATTCTTTTTTCTTTTACTTTATGCATTCATTGAATTGTGGCCTTGATGGAGCATCGCCTGCAGGTATTTAGACAAACAAGTCTATCCCAGTACTAATTTCCAAATTTTGGTGCTTACTCTCACGATCGCTTTTGTCGAATTGCTAATGTTACAGGGAGGTAAACAAACCAATACAGGTTGTCAAGCGGTTGGTGGGGACAAAGGTAAAACTACTAAAGCACACATACGAATATACATATTTATATATATATATATATATATATATATATATATATTGGTAAAACGGTAAGATAACAAAAGAAAGAAAGAGACCTCAATATTATGTAAATAGAAGAAATTTATCTATACAATAATGTGTTACATTACTCGATAGTCAAGATAAAACTCTGAGTTTCAGATGCCGAAATGGGAATCCACGACATCTCTTCGGTTATCTGGCTATTTGAAAACGCTATGATTTTTTCATAGCGTTTTCAAATAGCCAGATAACCGAAGAGATGTCGTGGATTCCCATTTCGGCATCTGAAACTCAGAGTTTTATCTTGACAATCGAGTAATGTAACATATTATTGTATATATATATATATATTATATATATATACATACAGATATATGGACTCATATATATGTGTGTGTGTGGTGTGTGTGTGTGTGTGTGTGTGTGTGTGTGTGCGTGTATGTTTGTGTGTCTGTGTGTGTGTCTGTGTCTGTATATATATATATATATATACATACGTGTGTGTGTGTGCGCAGCGCGTGTATACACACACACATATATGTATTTATATACACGGTTTCGCCCTTCAAAATTTACTGAAAAAGGTGTTCGCCGGCGAGGGCCTATAGTAAAAGACAGTTGCGCAAGTGGCCATGCAGTGGCCATGCAGGGTAACTGAACTCGAGAAGAAGTGGTAACAAATATACTTTACTTGTAGTAAAATATATTCCTATGATTAAAGTGTAAGTAGCTTTCGCGAAAGAGTTTTATGAATAACTGGAAATCTGTGTAGTTAGCAGCCGAGCCGGAGTTTCTGGCTCGTTAATCTCCCACAGTTTCCGTTTAGAAGTCGGTGAAATCCGGTATCCGAGGAAACTGGTGAGTTTCCGTTCAAGCTTTCCTTTTCAACGAGGTTTCTTAGCTTATAGACATATAATACAAGGTGATTTATTTTATAACCGCCAAATATTAGTTACTTCGATCACAAATGTTGTGAAAGTAATCATGGTTTAAATACTATAAGCAATTGTCGCTTTCTCAAAAACTTCTTTATTGCTCATTATATAACTTGATTGTTTTTATTTTACAAAAAGTCTTCAATATAGCATTTATTATATAAATAATTTAGTACCCAGAATATCGATACATATTTATTTATCTATCCATCTATCCATCTATCCAAACACCCACTCACATACATACATACGTACATACATACATATATACATATATACATATATATACTCTTTTACTCTTTTAATTGCTTCAGTTATTTGACAGTGGTCATACTGGAGCACGGCCTTTAGTCGGGGAAATCTACAGCAGGACTTATTCTTTGTAAGCCTAGTACTTATTTTATCGGCCTCTCTTGCCGAACCGCTAAGTTGCAGGTCGTAAACTCACCAGCATCGGTTGTCAAGCGATGTTAGGGGGACAAACACAGACACAGAAACATATAGCACACACACACACACATACATATAAATATTTATGTATAAAGATATATATATATATATATATATATATACGCGAGAAAGAAGCAACAAGAATGGATAGGTTTTTAGTACGATCGTTTCATACAAGGACAGGTTTTATTAAAAGTTGCAAAGATTACAGCATATAAACGAGTCCCGTACTCATCAGCTAAAATACATGTAAGTTCTCTAGACATCCTAGTGTTTGAGGCTATACTCATGAAGTAATGTAGATAATTAAACAGATTTCTAAAGTTCATTAAAGTTCTTTAAAGATGATGTACAGTCTTATCACAGAATTTTAAAAAAGTTTTGATAGCATCACAGAGAAGGTGACCTAATCCATATGAATTTCCATAGATATGATGAGGGATTATATACTCACAGAAGACAAATTTATCCATTGTTAATTACAACGAGGTGGGTCTCAATTCCTGCTTATTAGCATTACAGAGAGGGTGAATTAATCCTTTGTATATATGCACAGATTCCAATGGTGTAGATGTAAATTTCCAGAGAAATGGAGATGAATTTCATATTCACAGGCGATAAATTTTACAATGGTTGAACACAATGAGGTAGGTATCAATCCTTGTTATATGATTAGGTGTTTGCCACATTAATCACATTACTGCTATTCACAAGAGGCTGTAGCTATTTAACTCTTAAGGCTGAAGGGCTTACTAGATCGGCCAAGAATAGAGAGGGAATAGAGGAAAAGAGAGAAAATAATGGAGGAGGGAGCAAAAGGGGGGGGGAAAGGGGGACTAAAAGAGAAGAGAAAAGGAAACAGAGAATAAGAAGAAGAAAAAGAAAAAAGAGAAAAGAGAAAGAAATAGGAAAGAAGGGAAAAAAAGAAAAAGAAAAAAAGAGGGTTCTAGTTATACAGAAGAGTTAGTAGACTGTAAGTCTGGTTTTAATCAACAGGCATCTAGGAACTAGAGGAGAATATTATTCTTTGACCAGTAAACCGTTAATTTATTGCTGTTGAAATCAGCTATGAGTTTAAAGAGAATCTAAAGAGATAACACAGTCAGGGGTTAAGGGGTCAGATGCTAAAATCACCAGAAAATACATTAGGAAAATCTAAGTATAATCTTATCAAAAAGTCATTAAAAATTTACTTATTTAATTTATTCATTTTATTGTCTTAAGGAGTTGTCGTTATTATTCATACATTGACTGACTACAGGTCAAATCTTATAAGATCATTTACAAGGTGTTAGGGGATTGTCTATCATAATGAAGATAATCATATTATCACCGAGGGAATAGCCTTATTTATTTAATTATGAAATAGAATTATGGGGCTACAGTAACTAATTATAATTTATTAGAGTTATGCTATTTAAATTAGATTAAGTTAGGAATTAAAATTAAATATTACAATTAAGATTTAAAATTAAGAATTTAAAAATTGTGAGTTTGAAATTAAATAAAGCCTCAATTAGTAGCGAATAAGTACTATTCATTTCCCTGTTCTCAAAAAACTGATGCAGATATAAGGAAAAAGATAAAGATAACTGTAATGTGAGAACTCTTAGTTATCTACTTAAAGCAGTGCTATACTAGTAGAAATCAAGTTATATCTATCTATCTAGTTATGAATATTCCAATCATTTAAAATATTTTAAAGTCTTCAATTTAGCGTGGATACAAACTTGACCTAGTTCGATATGGTTATTCAATAAGTTTCTATGTTTACTATGCTTTAGAATTTCGTACGTCTCCATGGAGCATAGTTGACAACCAACCCTACTATTTTTATACGGAATTGCTCTCCTAACTATTTCCCAATTAAGGGTATAATTTTTATTATTATTTTTGAGTTCCCAGATTTTGTTTGAAAGTGTGGTGGTATATATATATATATATATATATATATATATATATATACGACGGGACTCTTTCAGTTTCCGTCTACCAACTCCACTGTGAAGGTTTTGGTCGGCCCGAGGCTATAGTAGAAGACACTTCACGCAGTGGGACTGAATCCGGAACCATTTGGTTCGTAAGCAAGCTACTTACCACACAGTCACTCATATATATCTAGGGCTGGCAAGAAAGAAATTTCGTTTTTCGCAAATACATATATTTATGATTTTGCTAAATGACTTATGTTAATATCAGGCTTCTTTCCTTTTGACATTTGATAGCCGTCACTTTTAACTTAGTCTAGAAGCAAATTGCGCGTAATTTTGTGTAAAGCTGTTCGTTCAGTGTCACTTTTAACATGGAGTGAAAAAAAGTGAATATTTTCGCCTTATTTTACTTTTTATTTCCGTAAAGGCAAGAAAACTGCTGAGGCTAATAAAGAGATATGTGTAGTTTATGGTGTCGATTGTTTAACAGAACACATATGTCAGAAAAGGTTTAAAATACTCCGTTCTGGAGATTTTTTCACTCAAAGTTGTCGAACGCTGTGGTCGACCTACAGGAGTTGAGGATGACCGAATCAAAGCGATAATTGAATCTGATTGTCATATAACTGGGCGAGAAGTTGTAGAGAGTTAAATGTATCACGCAACAATTGAAAATCACTTAAAATGTCTTGGATTCGATAAGAAGCTCGATATTTCGGTTCCACATACATTGAAAGAGATTCACTTAACACAACGAGTCATTATTTGCGATATGCATCTAAAACGCAATAGAATCGACCTGTTTTTGAAACGAATCATCACTGGAGTTCAAAATGGGTTGTCTAAGATAATATCAATCGAAAATAATATTCGAAGCGTAATGAACCAGCACAAACCACATAGAAAGCTGAATTACATCAAAAACTTTCTTGCTGTCAATGTGGTGAGATTACAGAGGTGTTGTGTATTTTGAGCTGCTTCCAAGGAACCAAACGATCAATTCAAATGTTTAGAGTCAATAGCTAATGAAATTGGAGGAAGGAATCAAAGAGAATCGGCCAAAAGTGGCAAATCGTAAAGGAGTCGTGTTCTATCATGACAACGCTAGAAAAACATACGTCTTTGCCAACTAGTGGAAAAGTATTGGAGTCGTTGGGAAGTGATGTCACATCCACCAAATAGTTTTGGCATTGCACCATCAGACTGCCACTTCTTACGAAGTTTGTAAAATATTTTGGATAGTAAAACTTTCAATAATGATGACCTGAAATCGCACTTGCTTCAGTTTTTTTCTCATAAGGACCAGAAGTTCTTTGAACGCGAAATCATAAAGTTGCGAGAAAATGGCAAAAGGTCATTAAACAAAATAGAAAATATATAAATGATTGAAGTTCATTCTTTTTATGAAAATATGACTTATATTTCACACTCAAAAACCGAAATTACTTTCTTGCCCCACCCCCCATATATGAAACAGTAAAGAAGCCCCACCGTCGGTCATGAATAACTACGGAATACATATATACATACATACACAGACACACACACACACAGACATACACATACACACACACATATATATATATATATATATATATATATATATATATATATATATATATATATATATATATATATATATATATATATATTATATATATATATATATATATTATATATATATTATATATACAAACATGTATACATAGAAAAATACCCTGTTGTTCATGTTGAAATTCCTATGAATAAGTCTTTCTCTACATCTTGAAATAAGATTGAATAATGACATACATACATCTAACAAACATTTAGGCAATCGAAGATGTAGGTCAGATTGAGAAATAAGATATGCTTGCAAATATGGATTATTGTTTCATTAAAGAAGGTGGCATGCACTATTTAATTATATATATTGGAATTTCTTCTGCTATTGCTGTTGCTGTTCAGTTTCACATAATATATATATATGTATATACATATATATATATATATAATATATATATATATATATAATATATATATATATATATATATATATATATATAACTCAACTTGTGTGTCTGTGTGTGTCTGCGTGTTTAACTTCCCTGCACATCTCCTCCTAGCCAACAAATAGTAGAACCACCCAAAATGGATCACTTAAAGTTTAGGCGAATGAAAATTGAACTGCACTATTTTTGTTCAAAATTAATCTCGCAAGTGCAAAAGTCGAGAATGTGTTTGTTTAGGCCTTATCCCATGCATTGAATAGTGAACTTTACTCAGTCAGCTGTTTGACGTGAACTGTGTTCACCACCGTGCAAGCATAAAAAATCAAGATATAAAAACGTATATATATATATATAATATATATATATATATATATATATATATATCAAGATATAAAAACGTATATATATATATATATATATATTATATATATATATATCAATATAAAAAAAAAACGTATATATATATATATATATCAAGACATAAAAACGTATGTATATATATATATCAAGATACAAAAACGTATATATATATATATATATATAATATATATATATATATATAGATAGAGAAGAGAGAAGAGGAGAGAGAGAGAGAGTATGATAGAAGAAGGCTAACTCTTCCTTCTGTAGAACAAAAAATTCAAATCGGACCATGTTAACACCAAAAATTTTTTACATCAAACAGGTGCCTTTTTTCTATGAAAATCCCTATTTTTTACGATGTTTTGACTGTTGTGTCGCCATTTTTCGGTGTATTTCACTTAAAGGGAATAACAAGCTACATACTGCCAAATTTTTACTTTTCAAAAATTCGAATTCTGAAGGGTCTAAACAAACCGCAACGCCGGGCGATACTTCTAGTATATATATATATATATATATATATATATATATATTTCATACAACAATCAATCCCCATTTCCATGTATTCTCTCTCTCTCACTTTTTTCAGTATGTGTTCGTGTGTGTGTTCGTGTGTGTGTGTGTGTGTGTGTGTGTGTGTGTGTGTGTGTGTGTGTGTGCGTGCGTTTGTGTGTACCACTCTTTCTCATTTTCTATTAGTCTTTCTATAATTATGTATGCAAACTCATACAGTGTGTTTCTGATATATTTGATGATAGTTCTGTGGGTTTTTTTCAGGAACTGGGGAAAAATCATGGAGATTAGAAAGCATAAAGATTAAGTTTACAGCGGAGTAAATGTTATCTGATAAGGAGGAGTGCATACCGTCTAAATATTCAAAAATGTTATCTGCATCATGATTATTTACGCTGGATATCAAAGGCCCGACATCATGCCTGAAGCTCGATTCTCTGTAAACAGTGTAAAGGCTATGAGAGTTAACATAGATGGCTACAACGAAACGTATGCAGCTGAAGCCAGCAGGATGAGACACTCGTATTATCTCACGCCTCCTAAGTAAGTTTTGCAAAAATACATATATAAATCAGAAACACGCAGATGCAGAAGCACGAGCGTCCAGATACCGATGCACACATATTCACAACAATATAAGTTTGGGGAAGTAAATACACAGGAACGCTTACAAAAAACAGGCCTACAAAAATCCTAGATTAAAACTATAAAAGGCTATGCTCCTGCGTTCCAGATATACTTCAATTCTAAAAATATTTGCACTCAGTCACGGCTTATATACACGTGTACAAATGCGTATATAAACATATAGATATACAAAAATATATGCATAGATATATAGTTAGATACAGACATATGTTTGTGTGATATATATGTATATGAATATACAAATATATAGATATTTATGGATATAAGTATGAACACACACACTAATATATATATATATATATATGCATAATAATTGTATATAACTATTCCAACTGTTTTAAAATTTTTCAGCTGCAAAGATGCGGTCATGCTGGAGCACCACCATTGACTGAGCTACACCATTATTTGGAACTTCCTCTGATGTGACATTTGATGCTGCTGTCCTCATCCGTGTTTCCTGCCCTGAGGTAGGCTCGTCTGGAACCCGTAACAGGAAGAGATCTAGTTTTGTTTTAAAGGCACTTACATCCACACCATGCAGGTCTCTCAGCATTTTGGAAGGATATTAAAGGGCTGTGGGCCCTTGAAGCCCAAGGTGGTCCTGTATTTTGATGGCTATGCTGGGATATTTGGCACTAATCAGTGGCGCCCCTTTCTGCAGTTTGAATAACTTTCAAGGCCAAAGTTTGGTACAAGCCTTCTAGGATTTTCCAGATGTATATCACTGCATATCTCTCCCGCCTTCGTTCCAGGGAGAAGAGTTTTAATTCTTTAAGTCTTTCTCAGTAGCTGACATGTTGCATCGAGACGATTTTCTTAGCGTAGCTTCGTTGGATTGCTTCGAGTTCCGCCGTGGATTTTCTATTGTGTGGGGACCATAGTTGGAAGCAACTCTTTAAGCGGCTGAGAACGTATGTCCTTTTCTCTTGTTTTGAAAGTTCGGGGGATCCAGCCAGCCAGCCGTCTGCATTTTGTTACCGAATTGGTAATATGCACTTTAAATGATGCATTATTGCTCATGTCAATTCCCAGGTCACGCACTGACTTTGATTCAGGGATTTCAATTCCTCCTGGTCCAGTGTATCCTGTCTGCATGTCATTTAGCTGTTGGAATATCTTGTCCTACATCTTGACATCAAATTTGGAGCTTTTGTCACTATGTGGTGGCGCCCTGTCCTAGCATTAGTGTAACTTTCGATGCCAAAGTTTAGGACAAGTCACACTAGGATCTTCTAGATGCATATTATGGCATATCTTTCTCGCCTACATTCTAAGAATAGAATCTTAATCTCTTGAGTCTTTCCCAGTAGCTTATATGTTGCATACAGGTTATCTTCTTCGTGTAGCTTCGTTGGATTGTCTCAAGTTCTGCAATTAATTTTTCACAGGTTGGTGACCATAGCTGGGAGCAATAGTTAAAGTCGCTCAGGACAAATGTCCTCCAGAAGACCAACATGATTTCCTGATCCCTAGTTCTAAAAATTCGAAGAATCCATTACTGGCCTGCATTTCATTGCCAATTTAGTGACATACAAATAGAATGCATCATTAGTTATGTAACTGCCCCAGGTCTCGCACTGACTGTGTCTCTGGGATTGCAATTCCTTTAGATCCTATGTATTTAATTGGTATTGCGTTTAGTTTTGCATGCTGATAGCACAGAGCTTGAAACTTTGCAGCATTATAGTTTTTGCTATTTTTCTCAGCCCATATATTTCATCCAATTCGTGTTGCAGATGCAGTGTCTTCAGTGTTCATTATCACCTGTGATGCATATAATATATATATATATATATATATATATATATATATATAATCAAATTATGCAACAAGAATATCTTCGGTAATTTGGTACGATCGTTTCACGCTACAAATTTTATTAAACATTGTAAGTATTACAACAGTTTTATATGGATTTATATGGATAACACCGTACAAAATGCTGGTGCATCTGACTTAAGTACCATATTCATTTGTATCTAAATTTTGCTGAATATATATATATATTTAATATATGTGATTTTTTAAAGTTTCAGCTCAGAGCTGTGGCCATGCTGGGACACCGCCGTTTTCCTACACAGATATATCTGAGAGCCTCCTCTGATATGTGGCACTTGATGAAGAATGGAGTTTGATTTCACTACACTCATTTGCACCTCTTGCCGTGGGGTAGGTTCATCTAGGGCTCTCGACAGGAACAGGTCCAGTTTTGATTTGAAAACACCTACATCCAATTTGTGTACGTGTCGCAGGCTCTTTGGGAGAACATTAAAGAGCTGTGTCCCCTGAAACCCAGGCTATTGCAGTAACTGGTCCTGGAGCGCGATGGCATTGCTGGGATATTTGGCAATGTGCAGTGTCGACCCGTTCTGGCATTGGTGTAGCTTTCAATGCCAAATTTGGCAAAATTCCTTCGAGGATCTTCCAGATGTATTTTACTGCATACCTCTCCCGCCTTCACTCCAAGGAGTAGAGTCTTTGCTGTTTCAGGCTTTGCCAATAGCTGAAATGCTGCAATGAGACGATCTTCTTTGTGAAGCTTCGCTGGGTTGCTTCAAGGTCCGCTGTTAATTTTACACTATTGGATGACCATAGCTGAGAGCAGTAATCCAGGCGGCTGAGGACGAATGTATATATATTATTTATAATACATATATTATATATATTAAATATATAATATATATCTTAATACGTATATAGTATATATATATATATATATAATATATATATATATATATATATATATATTATATACATATATATATATATATCCGCATATAATATATATATCTGATATATTATATATGTATTTAGTATACTCTTTTACTCTTTTACTTGTTTCAGTCATTTGACTGTGGCCATGCTGGTGCACCGCCTTTATATTTATCTAAATACATATATATGTATTATATACATATATATATATACATATTTACATATATTGTATAATATATATATATATATATATATACATATTTATTATATTGTATATAGATACATATATATATATATATATATATATATATATATATATATATATATATATATATATATATATGTATACTAATATATAACGTATATACATAGACGTGTGTGAGGTGGGAGAGTACAATATACATGCAAATATGGCATTCGGAGCTAAAATTGTGCTAATATAGGATTCTAAAAATACTTTCAATGTGTTACTTCGAATTTATTTTCAATTATTTGGGAAAATAATATTCGAGGTGTTGCCACAAATTTAATGTGAGTTTTGGAAACAATTATGCGCTTATCATAACTACTGAGTACACAGACGTTCTATGCGGCTGTTTGCGAAGGTTTGTGCGTGTATGCTTGTGTTATACACACACACACACGCACACACACAACACATATATATATATATATATACATATATACACATACACATATATATATCTTTGTATGTATATATATATATATATTATATATATATACATATACATACATACGTATATATGTGTGTTTCACTATATATGTAGATAGATATGTGGGCATACGTAATTAAATATAGATATATATAAAATATATAAGTGTATATATGTGTGTGTATGTGTGTCTGTGTTTCTATGTGTATGTATACGTCGATATATATAAATTTACCTATATATGCATATGCACACATGAATATATGTATGTAGATATGTATTTATGTGGCACGTTTCTTTAAGTATATTTAATTTGCTTATACGAATTGAATTCCGTTATGATCACGCCTAGCCTATCCCACAACACGTTTCAAATAACTCTCATAATGTCTATTATTCCTACCTTCAAATACTTTTCTCTAAACACCTAGACACGCACTAAAAATTATCCCTCTGTATGGACGCGCATGTATTTATTATTGATATACGGTGTATATATTTATGTGTGCTTCATATTATATATATATGTGCGGAGGGGATTTGGGTGTGTACATATATTTATGTACGTCCATACATATATTGGTAATGATGCACAAATATACATATTGATACGTAGTATACACACACACATGTATATATATTACATATATGCACTCATGCAAACAGATGTACACACATACTCATATGTATGTATAGTTGAATACATATGCATGTATTTATAATTACTGGTATATATATATATATATATAATATATATATATATATATATACATACATACATACATACATACATACATACATACATACTACACATACATACATACATACATATAATTATATATCTGCCTATACATAGTTGACACTCATATACACAAGCACATTCGAGTTTCCGTGTCTTTTGGATATTTCCCATATATGCAGAGTAAAGTATGATGTGTATATATATATATATATATGTGTGTGTGTGTGTGTGTGTCTGTGTGTGTGTGTTTGTGTGTGTGTTTGTATGTATGTGTGTATATACATATATATATGTGCGTGTGTGTATATGTGTGTATATGTGTATATATATATATATATACATGTCTATGTGTGTGTATATGTGTGTATGTGTGTGTTTGTGTGTGCACACTCACACACTTATGAGGGCAAGCGTGCTTTTCCTTATTGGCAAATAATCAGTAAATAAAATAAAATCGTGTACCCTTGATATCACATTTCACTCATAAATTGAATCTATATCTCACGTCCTCTCAACAATATTATTATTGGGCTCCAATTTATGAAGAACAGTAAAGATAAAAAAAGGAAACAAAATAAAAAATATATATAGATTAAAAAAAGCATATCGGAAAACAAATTAAATTTTTTTTCAAGACACCGCTAAAATATATATTATTTAATGAGGGAATCCATGGAGAAGTTATTAATATTATTATGGTGAATTGGAAAATATAAATTTTATGGAGGTATGCAAAAAGTTGAAATGTAATCACAAATAATTCTACATATACAAAGATATACGTGTGTACACACATACATATACACACAGACAGAGACACACACACAAAGATATATTTGTAATACATATATCTACACACACACACACATATATATATAGATATGTATTTGTGTGTTTGCGTATGTTTGTATACATATATACGTATATATATATATATATATACATATATATATATAATATATATATATATATATATAGATATATATAACATTTTTTGTACCGGACTGGCGCTTTGTTTTCAATTATATTATATATAAAAAAATATATACATAATTGTGTGTGTTTGTGTGTGAATGTGTGTGTGTGTGTGTGTGTGTGTGTGTGTGTGTGTGTGTGTGTGTGCGTGTACGGAGAGTTTGACTGAATGGGTAGATGTTTGCGCCGCTAGAATAAGGTACAGGTTCGAGCCGTATGCGTAGAATCTTTGACAAATGAATTTTTGTATAGACTCCGGTCGACTCCGGTGAATGAGATTGTATGAAGAGCAGCGTTGGAAATTACATCCAAGGCCCGTGTGTACCTGTGATTCCAAAATTTTAAATCAAATGATACAAGTATGCCATACATTATGCTCCGTAGATCCACTCTAAAGGATAACGCTAAAATTCCTCTGTGTATGCTGTGTTCTGCTACTTATACGTTAATATTTGGCTGTTATTTTAATCGGTTGCCGAAAGAACTGAATATATAATATATATATATATATATATATAATATATATATATATTCTAAATATATTATATATATAAACTGAATATATATAAAATGAAGGATATCTCGAATGCAAGACAATAGCTGTAAAAACAGCCTTGGAAAGTCGAGTAGGGGTACCTTCTTTCGTTTCTAATCGGAGTCTCGACTTTTGTCTATTTGTAAAAAAATATTCTCACATTTCAAAAGTAAATATTTAGCGTTACAAAAGAGCGTATCTGTTTTCAGAGGCCATTTAACTCAATGGCACATATCTCGAAGCCGGATTTCAAGAGATACAGATTTCGATTCTATATATACCGACTGCCAGCCCTATGTTCGTCTGGAGGGAAATTTTACCCGTTGTTCTAAAGCTTCTTTCACAGCGTTGGAGCTTTCTTTCATTTTTGAATGTGTACATATAATATTTCTCGGTGACAGTATGCAACAAGATGTTCACTGACGATCTGTTGTAGTCAGGTCCCCAAATGCACATGCAACATTCAGTACAAATTTTCATCGACTACAATGTTAAAACGTGCGTAAGAACAAATAATATAACTCCTAAATCGCCCTGTATATCTAATCTAGATAGTAGTTACTTAATCAATACACTTGAAGCAAACTGGATTATGATGATCGACGTGGAGTTCGAAAGTTGATAGTAACGGTCGTTCGTACATCGAATTGTACACACCAGATTATATATATGTATATAAATATATATATATATAATATATATATATAAAATTAATTAAGGGTAGAAATTGATATTAGTCAATTAAAACCAGTGGTCTAGCATATTAAAAAGAATCCGAAGATTAAAATATTTATATATACCAATTAAGGACTGAACACGAAAAGTGGACAGTCAACATGCTAGATATAGACGTCAAATCGCCATTCTCCAAAAAGATTATGTTCTCAAATAAAACTTAGCACAAAACCGAAGCAATAAACAAGACAAATGAAAATATACGAAATAAAATAATTACCCATGTTTTTGCATCTAGTCCAGCAAATTGTATTCATAACAGACCATGGTGATGAGGTTACAGTTATCCTTGCGGATAATAATAACCGAAACTGATCAGTACATGGGTAATTATTTTATTTCGTATATTTTCATTTGTCTTGTTTATTGCTTCGGTTTTGTGCTGAGTTTTATTTGAGAACATAATCTTTGTGGAGAATGACGATTTGACGTCTATATCTAGCATGTTGACTGTCCACTTTTCGTGTTCAGTCCTTAATTCGTATATATATATATACATATTCAATTTTCAAAGAAAAATGCGGAGAAATAGTAAGCAGGATAGCCAAATGTCACAGAAGCACTTTAAGATATTGGTAACCACACTAACATGGGTAATAATTTCAGGGAGATGAGACGTGTTTTGGAGGATTTAGGATTTATAATATCCACCGTGATAAGACTGAAACATTAGTCCACCTTATATTTCCTCCCGGATTAATTTTAATGCATCCATGAAAACATATATGTTGGTTATATAAATGATTTAAATAACATTTCTCTTCTATATTTATTTATATATATATGTGTCTGTGTCTGTATGTGTATGTATGTATGTATGTATGTATGTATGTATGTATGTATGTATAAGTATGTATGTATATATGTCTTGCAAACAACTTGCACATGCACGTGCTACCAGTCGAGAACTCCGCATACCGGAAGGCAGCCTGAGTATGGGGTCATCAAGAGAGAATGTGCGCCGTTTCGGGACCTACCTCTTGCACACCGGCCCCGCTCACTGGTATGAGGCTCCGCTTTCTAGATCAACTGGTTATTAAATAAAACTCACTATTTCCAGCCATTGCTCCTTGTCTCTTTTTAACCAAGTCTTTAAATATGTAACTATTTCCATAGTCTTCAGATAGACTTCTCTCCACCTATTCGTTTGTGAAAGCCTTGTAGGTGGCTTGTATGTGTGTGTGTGTGTGGGGGGTAGAAAGTACAAAGGTAATACACGAGTTGATATGTATTGGGAAAATAAGACAAGGTAGAAAATGCTAAAATAATTATATCATGAAGCACATTTTAGTACCGGTTTCCGACTTTTAGACTTTTTCAACGGAGGGTAAAATAAGGAAAACAATTAAAATGGAGAAAATTAGTGGATCACATTTTAGTACCGGTTTCCGACTTTTAGACTTTTTCAACGGAGGGTAAAATAAGGAAAACAATTAAAATGGAGAAAATTAGTGGATATTTCCATAGTCCCTGAATTTATAGTGGAGGAAAATTATAAAGTTAGGTTGTTCGTTACTGGCGCAAATATTGATGTGCTCGCTTAATCCTATTTTACTGTATTTTCGTATGTTAATCTGGGATCTATGTACCGTCATACTCTGGCGTAGACTGTTTTTGGTGACAGCACTCCTGAAGTTTTCTTTCTTTCCCCCTATCCCTCTCATTTCCTTACTCCTACTTCTCTTCCCCCTACATCTTCTTCTCCTCCTGCTCCTCCTTTTTCTTTTTCCTCTGCTTCAACCATCAATTCTCTGTACCCAGACTATTCCTTCAGATTTACTACTAGCCACCTACGAGGCTTTCACGAAGGAATAGAGACAGAGAAGTCTATCTCAAGACTATGGAAATATCTATAAAAATTTTCACTTAATTTTTTTCCTCCAATTTAATTGTTTTTCTTATTTTACTCTTCGCTGAAAAAGTCTAAAAGTCGGAAACCAGTACTAAAATGTACTTCATGATAAAATGATTTTACCATTTTCTACCTTGTCTTATTTTCCTCTTTTACACGCACACACACACACAGCATACACAACACATACATACTACATATATATATATATATATATATATATATATATAATATATCTATATACAAATATTTTCATACCTTTATTTATATATGTATGCTATGTGTGTGTGAGTGTGTTTTTGTAAGTGTGAATATCTGACAATACGGTAGAGTCCTGCACCTTCAAAACTTTGTATTGGTGTTCAGTCAAGCTATTAAATGGATGCAGGTTCAAGCAAATATATCAAATTTACTTTCGTTTCTTCATTGAACACACGCACCACACTAGCGAGAGAGTGAGAGAGAGAAAGAGAGAGAGAGCGAGGAGAAAGAGGAGAGAGAGGAGATAAGAGAGAGAGAGGAGAGAAAGCAAAGAGAGAGAGAACAATACCTACAAGTTATTTTATTTACTACAATAAAGAAAAAATGTGTAATGACCATTAACTTTGCCTTGTGTGTGTGTAAATATATAAATATATATATATATATAATATATATATATATATATAACTTAGAGAAACTTAGATATGTTTCGACCAAAGATTGGTCCAGGCCATGTCTTAATAATAGCACCACCTGATAGGATTATTCGAATCCTGTTTAAGTCAAGTTTTGTCAAGTAGTGAGTTCTTGTTGATGAGTTGTATCCAGTTTTGGTCAAGTAGTGAGTTCTTGTTGGGTGAGTTGTATCCAGTATGGGTGGCTATCTGGTATTCTTGAAGGAATCTATCCAGACTCCGTTTAAAGTTGATGGGATCCTTTTCCTCTTTGATCTCCCTCGGGACATGTTAAATAGGGCAGGGCCTGTTATGGAAAGAAATAATGATGTTTTGCAGTGGTACATGTATATATAGATAGATAGATAGATAGATAGATAGATAGATAGAATAGAGATAGAAGATAGATAGATAGATAAGATAGATAGATAGATAGATAGATAGATAGATAGATAAATAGATAGATAGATAGATAGATAGATAGATAGATGAGATAGATAGATAGATAGATAGAATAGATAGATAGAAGATATGATAGATATATATATATATACTCTGTGTGTGCCTGTGCTTATGTATGTATGTATATTCATCGAGAGGAATAAAAGAGGAGCGGTAGCAGTGTAATAATAGTATTTGTAGTGTCACAATAAAGGTTACGCGACATCGTATCCGAACCCTATTATGATGCTCACTGTGGTTGAAATTTGAAATTATCTCAGCGTATTCAGATTACAAAATAAAGTTTATGCTGGTAACATAGGTAATGATTTGAAGTTATTACAAACATATTTTAGTTTAGCAGACATTGCCACGTTCTCTGCTATGTTGTGTGAAGATACATCATGTTAGCTGCTGCAGACTGCATCTAAATAATGTCATTTGTTAGAAGAATTAACAATTGGCAATCGGTAATCATCATACTACCGAAAAGATAAAGAATTTGTTTCGCAAAATTCTTT
>NC_043004.1:68416337-68421337 GCF_006345805.1 Octopus sinensis
GAGAGAGAGAGAGAGAGAAGAGAGAGAGAGACATATACCTACAAGTTATTTTATTTACTACAATAAAGAAAAATGTGTAATGACCATTAACTTTGCCTTGTGTGTGTGTATATATATATATATATATATATATAACTTAGATAACTTAGATATGTTTCGACCAAAGATTGGTCCAGGCCATGTCTAACTTAATAGCACCACCTGATAGGATTATTCGAATCCTGTTTAAGTCAAGTTTTGTTCAAGTAGTGAGTTCTTGTTGGATGAGTTGTATCCAGTTTTGTTCAAGTAGTGAGTTCTTGTTGGGTGAGTTGTATCCAATTATGGGTGGCTTATCTGGTATTCTTTGAAGGAATCTATCCAGACTCCGTTTAAAGTTGATGGGATCCTTTTCCTCTTTGATCTCCCTCGGGACAATGTTAAATAGGGCAGGCCTGTTATGGAAAAGAAATGATGTTGCAGTGTACATGTATATATAGATAGATAGATAAATAGATAGATAGATAGATAGATAGATAGATAGATAGATAGATAGATAGATATAGATAGATAGATAGATAGATAGATATATATATATTATATATATATATATATAACTTAGATAACTTAGATATGTTTCGACCAAAGATTGGTCCAGGCCATGTCTAACTTAATAGCACCACCTGATAGGATTATTCGAATCCTGTTTAAGTCAAGTTTTGTTCAAGTAGTGAGTTCTTGTTGGATGAGTTGTATCCAGTTTTGGTCAAGTAGTGAGTTCTTGTTGGGTGAGTTGTATCCAATTATGGGTGGCTTATCTGGTATTCTTTGAAGGAATCTATCCAGACTCCGTTTAAAGTTGATGGGATCCTTTTCCTCTTTGATCTCCCTCGGGACAATGTTAAATAGGGCAGGGCCTGTTATGGAAAAGAAATGATGTTGCAGTGTACATGTATATATAGATAGATAGATAGATAGATAGATAGATAGATAGATAGATAGATAGATAGATAGATAGATAGATAGATAGATAGATAGATAGATAGATAGATAGATAGATAGATAGATAGATAGATAGATAGATAGATAGATAGATAGATAGATAGATATATATATATATATACTCCTGTGTGTGCCTGTGCTTATGTATGTATGTATATTCATCGAGAGGAATAAAAAGAGGAGTAGCAGTGTAATAATAGTATTTGTATTGTCACAATAAAGGTTAACGCGACCAATCGTATCCGAACCCTATTATGATGCTACACGTTGGTTGAAATTATCTCAGCGTATTCAGATTACAAAATAAAGTTTATGCTGGTAACATAGGTAATGATTTGAATTTATACAAACATATTTTAGTTTAGCAGACATTGCCACCGGTTCTCTTGCTATGTTGTGTGAAGATAAATTCATGTTATCTTGCTGCAGACTGCATCTAATTAATGTCATTTGTTAGAATCTACCAATTGGCAATCGTTAATCATCATACTACCGAAAAGATAAAGAATTTGTTTCGCAAAACTTCTGTTCTAGACGAATACGACGAAAACTCGATGCAGTTAGAAGTATAAACATCCTCATAAAAATACATAGATACATAGAAACTATCGTGTGTACTTTCATAAATACATATGTTCATATGTGTGTGTGTGTGTGTTTGTGCGTGTGTGTGTGTATTAGTAATTCATATAACGCTGGGCAGTAAAAATGAAGGAATTGCATCTGTACTAAATTACAAGCACAGGAAATCTTCAAATTTTTCAACGAAAAGAAATAAAATTTAACGAAATTAAAGTAATCATTTCTAAGATAGGCTCATGGCCTGAAATTTTGTGGGAGAGGAATGGTCGGTTTAATCGACCCCATTGATTCACTGGTACTTAATTTATCGATCCTGAAATCAAAGTCGACTTCGGCTCAATTAGAACTCAGAACGTAGTGGCAGACGAAATGCTGCTCAGTATTTCGCCCGGCGTTCTACCGATTCAGCCAGCTCGCCGTCTTAGAAAAAAATAATAATACAAAAAATAAACTAGAATAGTTATATTATAGCTGGTTGATTTTTATTTTTTCTGAAAACCCTAGCTTATCTTCATGGACATTTACGTAGTTATCCACATAATCAAGTTCACCGCTAATTATCAGTATAAATATGAATTTATAATCTGCGTGCGGTAACTAGAGGTTCCGAAGCAGTTTTCAGGGGATATCATCTTTCTCTTTGATTTTTCAAAGCGATATTGACTTTTGACATCAGCAGGGAATCTGGCCTCAACAAAATTGCGTTCAACCTCCAGGTTTTCTTTGATGTAAGCTAGTGCGGCTTTTTGGGAGTTGTATGAAAGACCCCTCAGAAGTTAGTGAATCCAGACGAGATCACTACTGACACCTACGATGTTGTTTTCTTCGCTTTACAGCACTATGTTTACGTATTTCTTTTTTTTTTTTCTGTTGTCGTTTAGCAGTTGCTTACTGAAAGAGACTATACGAGGCTGTACCGCCTCTACCTCTTTCATTTCTTCTTAGGTAGAACCTTTCGATATCATAGATTTTTGTGGCCTTTTTCATTTGATGTTAGGATATCTCGTGTTAAACACTATAGAGTGGAGTGGATTATCTGTATGGATTGGTCAATTATCCCAATTAGAACTGAGATATTATCTTGTAAGGGGAGAGTTGCGGCTGCCATTCTTTCGAGATCTGGTATTATATTGTTTGTATTTATATACAGCCTATTAATATTTATGGCAGGTGATTCAGTTGTTGTTTGCTGATGATACATCACTGGTGGCGGATTCGAAAGAGCAATTGATGAGACTGGTTGTAGAGTTTGGAAGAGTGTGTGAGAAGAGGAAACTGAAAGTGAATGTATCTAAGTGTTAGGTGATGAGATGTTCGAGAGATGGAAGGGCTGGTAGGATGGATGTGAGTATAAATGGTGAAATATTAGAGGAGGTGAGTGTTTTTAAGTATCTGGGATCACATGTGACGGCGGATGTGGGGTTGATTGAGGAAGTGGGATATAGAATGAAGGAGGGAAGTAAGATATTTGGAGTTGTGAAAGGTTGAGTATGATAGCGAAAAGAAGTGTGTATGAGGGCGCTGTTGTGCCGACAATGTTATATGGTGCAGAGGGGGCTGACTGAGTCGGAAAGATGGCGACTATATATGATTGTCAACATTTATTTACAACCAGGACGATGGATGAGGGGAACAATACAAAGACAGACATAAAATGGGGGGTAATACAGTTCTAAATTTAAGAGAAGAGGAATTATGTACAAAATTTTTAGTTTATTTACAATCAACGAATATTTATCCTCATCGTGTTTGTTGTTAACACAATGTTTCGGCTGATATACTCTCCAGCCTTCATCAGGTGTCTTGGGAAAATTTTGAACCTGGGTTCTCATTCCAAAGGTATTTTCAATGTTGTTGTTATTATTATTATTATATTATTATTATTATTATTATTATTATTATTATTATTATTATTATTATTCCGTCACTTCTTGGAATCGGACTTGGAATTTTGGGGTTAGTAGTAATAATAATAACATTGAAAAATACCTTAGGAGTGAGAACCCAGGTTCTAAATTTCACCAAGACACCTGATGAAGGCTGGAGGGTATATCATCCGAAACGTGTTAACAACAAACAAGATTAGGAAAAATATCCGTCGAATGTAAATAATGTAAATAATGTATGAAGTGTGGGGGTTTGTATATAACTAAACAAGTAAATAAGTAACAAACAAAGAAACAAAAAATTTATTCACGGTATACAATGAAAAGGAAAGGAAATATATCTTTATATATAAAAATGAAGTTGTGTGTCTGTCTCCTACGATTTAGATTCCTAACTACTCCCACATTTTGCGGTGCAGTTTAACCAAAACCGGGTATCTTATAGTCGTGATTCATATCGAGCCCTTCTGGGTATTAGCGCGCGTCTACGATGACTCTACGATTTAAAAAAAAATTTACCATCATTTTCCCCCATTTTTAATGCATTTTTTTGCTATCATATAAGGGAAGTAACTCTCTAAAAATGTATTATTAAATCTCAGAACATAAAAAGCTACAGTAACACCCCCCCCTTTGTGGTTAGCCATATTGAGATGGCTATTATACTTTACATCTCTAAAGATGCTTATATAGTTATTTCCCTTACAAACCCGAGCAACGCCGGGCGATACTGCTAGTATAGTATATAAAGCTTTAAAGAAAATTAAAAAAAGCGAGAGGATGATAGAGAGGTAGACTTCCTGATAAAGGATCACCTCTAGAGATAAATGAGGAACCCCACTGTCCGACATTTCCTTGAACACCAAGAACAAGTGCCCTCTCCAATTCCTTCTCTCTGACGTACAAGTCTCCACTTGCTATTTTGGCAATTTTCACCCATTTTTCAGTAAACTCGTGCGAGGGCAACACTTGCCTTTCCACCCTCGTAAATGAGATCCCTGCCGAAGAGGAAATTACCTGTCCTCATACCTTTCAGCCTTCTTCAACAAACAACCTCTTTCGCCACAGTTGCAAAGTAAGGGAAAACTACCTTCCATGGCTGATTGAGGAAGAGCAGCGGGAGAATCATGGATACAGACTCGGTCGATAGACAGATCCGTTCCACAGTTGAAACGAAAAGATTGAATGGTGCCGTAGGCTGCAGGCAGCAAGCCTGCTACGAATGGAAAACTCCAAGAGTTAGAACAAAACCTGAGATAAAAACAATGATAATAATATTATATTGATAGATATACACGAGCATGCATGCAGAAATATATTCGTGTTTGTGCGTGGGGGGTGCAGGACTCATATATACATTTACAAACATATAGCATCTGTGTCAGAGAAATATCCCCCATCCCTGAGATTGCTATAAATTTATGTTTTAAGTTTGTATCACGCCCTTCACTGATAAGAAAAACAATTTATAAAACAATAAAGTTCTAAAAGATATACAAATAGTGTGTGGAAAGAGAATCATACCATATGCCGAAGAACTTGAGAAAGTTT
>NC_043004.1:68423837-68428837 GCF_006345805.1 Octopus sinensis
TATATATATATATATGTATATATCCTTCATCTCTTTTAGTTTATTTGAAGATAGATAAATAATAAACTCTGCCTTCTATGATTGGTTTCTTAGCTTTTGATGTGTAACTATGTAAGCGAATTTCCAAGAGAAAAGTATTTATTTCTGTTTCGGTGTTTTCCAAAGGTCTTACGGGTTTCCCTATATTTTTCGACAGGGCAGTAACCAATATTTCACTAAAGCCAGTTACTGGATACTGTCAAAAGGAGAATCTTATGTTGAATCGTATACCCTCTATTATATATATATATATATATATATATATATATATATAACTTACTTGGAAGAGGACGCGTGGCGTTCAATCATATAATAACAGTTTAATAAATAAAACATATGCATACATACATACATATATGTACATACCTACATCTATATGCTTTGCGGGAAGGACTGTTTCGACTACGTCGTGTCCTGCCCTTACCTTCGAAACACGCAATAAGTCGAAACGGGCAGCTGAAGAAGGGGAATGTTCCTTGTGTTGTATGTCCTCTGTTTTTTCGTTGTTAAAAAAAAGTCCGTTGCCATGTCTTTTTTTATGTTCTCATTTCTCGTTGTGTTCTACGTTTTTATGTGGTGTGCTGTACCCATATATGCATGTATATATACATATAGATGTAGGTATGTACATATATATATGCATGCATATATTTTATTTATTAAATTGTTATATATATATATATATATGTATGTATGTATGTATGTATGTATGTATGTATATATGTGTCTACGTACGTATGAATGCATATATGTATGTATGTATGTTTATATATATATAATATATATATATATATATATATATATATATATATGGGAAGCCGTCATATATATATATATATATATATATATGACGGCTTCCCATACAGTTTCCGTCTACGAAATTCACTCACATGGCAGTTGTTCTGGTCCGCCATAGTAGAGGGTTCGTCGTGCAGTTTGATTGAACCCAAAAGTACAGACTGCATAGCGAGGTTCTTAACCGCAACAGCATGTCTGCGTCTTTGGGAAGCGAATTGTTATATCCTATCAATTGAGATCGTGTAATTCATGGCAATCAATTAAGGGGAAACTACCTCGAAATCATACTTTTCAAGTGGCTGCTTCTGTATAGTTGTTTTACTGTATTGTTCATCATGTTACCCACGCATAGCTTTTGTACGGTAAGTCGGAGGTTAGTTAGGTCTTGTCTTTCTATTTATAAGAGAAAACAGTAGAATTGTTATTCCGTTGTTCCAAACTTTTGGGATTTCTCTGGATGAGGCAAACCTTGCAATATTTGTCGATTTGCTTTAATAGAGATCCTTCTGTGTAAAAATCGGTATTTGTCTTCTTCTCATATTTGTTCTCTTCACCACCTTGATTGTGTGTGCAAACTGAAATGGTGTACATTCAGAAGACAGTTTTCTGGCTTCATGATATTGGTTTAAGATATGTGTGTGCATAGAGAGAAAGATAGATAGATCAATATGTAGGCAGGTGTAGATATACATATATGTATATATACACTTAGGATGTATATATGTATATATATGAATATATGCATATATATATATATGTATATATATATATATATATATATATATATATATATATATATATATATATATATATATATACGTATATGTATATATATATATATATATATATATATATGTGTGTATATATGTATATATATATGTATATATATATATATATATATATATATATATATATATATATACATACATAGATAAGCACAAGTTGCGATGTGTACATTGTCGAGATTTTTAATATTAATTTCGTGCATGCACTTTATTTTTGATTTCATTGATTACAGTGTACAGAAGAGTTAGTTGGGCACCGTCTATAAGAAGAGAAGCACCGTGGCGCAATTTACTGTGCCAGGAGTTTGTAAACGACATGCTGCTCCGCTTGGCATTGGAGCCGAAGGCTCCAATACTTACAATTCAGAGTGCGTGAGTGTCAATCTAAGTACAATTTGAGGACATGTACCCAGAGTGATAAACATCAAACATCTAGTCAACACCATGGTGTTTAGACTGATCACTAGTGATGGCGACGTTATGTATCCTGCTGCCCTGGGTCAAGAGTGTGGATGCTGAGAGACTCGATGTCAGACAATATGTCTGAACTGTGCACCATGCCACACAAACAGGAGAACCCAGTCATGGTTTTCAGACAATTTTTGTGACCACATTACGCCTAACATCTGGCTACCTAACTCCCGAAACTGCAATCCCCTCGAGTATTATGTGTGGGGCGGAGTTGAGAGAGACAATCAAATCTCCTAGTAAGACTAAAGATGCTGAGAGAGATAAACAAATCGCTTTGTAACGCCAAAGATGAAGCGCTGGCAAGGATTTTGGCAGCATTCACAAACTTAAACATGGAGACCGTCCAGAAGAGTTGCAGGAGATCCCGAAATCGTCTGGAGACTGTGGTTGAAGCCAGTGGCAATTTTATTGTATAAATTAACTCTTCAGTATTTCAAGATATTTTCATGTAATTTTGGTGAATATATATTAAAATGATTTGTCAGTGTTATTTTAATTTTTGCATAATTTAGGCGGCAGTTTATTCACCGCACCCTGTACATATATATATGTGTGTGTGTGTGAATGTGTGTATGCGTGTGTATGTGTGTGTGTGTGTGTGTGTGTGTGCGTATGTGTGTGTATGTGTGTGTGTGTGCGTATGTGTGTGTGCGTGTATGTGTGTGTGTGTGTGTGTGTGTGTGTGTGTGTAACGCGGCGCGTTGGTCGAATCCTTACCGAGCAGAAAAAGGTTTGCAACATTTCTCCCGACTTTAGGGTTTGTGTTCAAATTGCCGCCAGAGTCGACTTTGCCCTTTACTCTTTCGAGGTCGATAAAATAACACATATAACTGCCAGTTGAGCATTGGAGTCTATATGATTCACTTTTCCCCTTGTTCGAAATTGTTGGAATTTTGCCAAACTGTGAATCCCCTCTGAATTTTTTATAATTGTAGTTGTAGTAAACGCCATACCAGCAATACTGATGGAATAAACGCTAGTAATGAAAGTAAATTTGGGACGTCTAGTGTACAAGGATTAACAAACCATGTCACATCCCAACTTCTTCAATGTACACAGACATGCAGGAAGTAAATAGACACATTTGAAAATTTCTGATCTGAGCGTCTTAATATATTTTCAGCGGTGTAGAATTTACAATGTAATTATTCTTTTTCATGCCCGGTACAATTATATTAGACATTTGCGAAGAGTAACCATGCCACGCACAAAAAAATTCAGCAGAACTGTCAGATTTTCAAAGAGGACCTATTGTTGGGTAATCTGAGGCTGGTCTTAGCCAGCAAAAAATTGCCAAAAATCTTCAAACTCCTCTTACTATTGTAAATATAATTATAGAGCAATTCAAAAGCCAAGGAAAAGAATCAACTGATTCTTATCCCAGCTGACCTGGGCCCTCGGAAAGGAAGCTTCGCTGTTTGAAGAGAATTCTGGAAAACGAACCCCGTTCGAAGGCTTCTGACATTGCCAAACAGCTAGAAGTTAGTCCAAGAATTGTGTTGCATATCTGCATAAGCTTGGGTACTATGGACGAGCAACGAGAAAAAAACCTCTCCTTCAATCAATTTATATCACGAAAAGAAAGAAAAGGGATAAGGAGATGTCAGAAAAATCCAGTTCAGTTTGGGATAGAGTGATTTTCTCAAATGAATCCAGATTTGCATCATTTTCTGACAGTGGACGAGTTTGGTTTTGGAGGTTTCCCAATCATGAATTTGATTTGAAACGACTCCAACTAAGTGTGAAACATTGCATTATCTCTGTAATTGTATGGGAGCTGTCACTAGCAATGGTCGTCCTGAGCTGATTGAATGCGTTGGAACCATAAACTCTGAAAAATACATCGAAATGCTTAAGCAAGGACTACTTACGATGTATTCACACGACAACATAATGAAAAATGAGTTTTTATTCATGGAAGATGGGGCTCCATGCCACACAGCGAAAAGAAATCAACAATAGGTGACTGAAAATGGGATCAAAAAGCTTCCTTGGCCGAAATGCAATTCGAAAAAGCCCGCCATTAACATACATGTATAAATGGTGAACATTTCTATATGCTACGTTGGATACGATGGTTGTTCGTCTGGTATGTTGATTTTGTTCATTCGTTATAAATCTTGAATTATGCTTCCACGGATGATTAAAAAGTGCATTACTGCACTAATTATGAAATCACGGTGATATGCAGCTAAATTCTATTTTTAAGTGACTTGCTTCGAGAGTTGCATTCGGTACTATTTATTTTGGTAGTTTTGACTTTAAGAGTCCTTCCTAGTGTGTGGCATTTATGTATAGTAATGCCCTCTATATAATACAAATAAATATATTTAAGTGAAAAAATTGGTAAAATTTTTCTCTTATGAGGTTTTTTCACGCTAACTACTTGATAAATCCTTATAAAGATTTTATCCTATTTTTAAATTATACATGTATATATATATATATATATATATATATATATATATATTATATATATATATATATTATATATATATATATATATATATATATGCAGGATATATATATATATGCAGGGTGAGGGAAATGTCGAACACCATGGGAGTAATTTTATAACATGAACATTTAATTTATTAGTTATTTAATTGTTAAATGTGCTGTTCAGGATGCTCTCATTCCTTTTCATAACGTATTTCAATTTTTGCCAGCGTGATTCGTTCACACGTCGGACGGTTTCCTCTGCTATTTTACTGAATTTATTTTCAATTCTTTCTTTAAGTTCCTCGATATTTCTAGTGTGTGTCTGATAAACAACTAATTTCAAATGACCCCACAGATAATAATCTGTGAGTTGTGAGTTTGGTTGGCCTCGGTGGTCATTCAAAGGACCTCTTCAACCTATCTATTTTCTAGATTTCCACTCATGTTACATCGTCCAAATTGTTC
>NC_043004.1:68436337-68443837 GCF_006345805.1 Octopus sinensis
TACATACATACATACATACATACATACATACATACATACATACATACACACATACGTATGTATGCTGGGTTGGGCTGTTCAAGCAGATATGCGAAATATCTCGCTCTGTCTGTAAATATGCGAGAGCGAGGGAACACGGGGGAAGACAGACCGAGATTGTACGTATCTATGAACGTGCGGCACGTAATGAAGAGATAGTTCTCTGTAACAGTGCCCCGTACGAAATTAACTTTTAGATAAAGAACTGTTTTGACTATAAAACACTAATTACTTTAAAGAAGTGATACTGAAGCTAATCACTTCAAAGTAAGTAAGGAACAACATGTACTGTATATATGAACACCTAGATATCTATGTGTGTAGGTGTACACAGATGTGCGTGTAAGTGCACACACACACACGCTCCTATGTATGTATGTATGTATGTGTATGCGTGTGTGTGCATAGGTGGATAGATGGATGAAAGGACTGCGAGAAAAATGTTTACCGGCATTTAGTCCGTTTTTATGTTCTGCGTTCAAATTCAGCCGAGGTCGGCTTTGCTTTTCATACTTTCGAAGCTGATAAATTCAGTCCCAGTTAATGACTGGGACCCGACTTAACCCCGACTTAACCCCGCCCCTCCCCACAAAATAAAATTCAGGCCTTGTGCTTATAGTGGAAAGGATTATTACGGTTTAACACGTCGTGCAAAATGCTCTGCGCTTTTCGTCCGTATTTACGACTTTGCATTTCGTACTTTCGTGGTCGATAACAAATTACCATTTGAGCCCAAGGGTCGAGGAAATCGCCTAAATCCTTCACCCACAATTTCAGGCCTTGAGCCTATATCAGAAACCTTCATTATTATTATTATTATTATTATTATTATTATTATTATTATTATTATTATTATTATTATTATTATTATTATTATTATTCAGTAGTTTTATTTTTATTTATATAGCGTGCTTTCACTTCACTACCGAGCGCAGCTCTGTGTGCCTTGGGTATGTGCTGTGATTTGTTGTGATGCTGTGATGGTTATTGTATGGAAAGTGTTCTGCGTAGGATGTGGGCAGTGCCTAGTAGTGCAATTTTCTGTATGTTATATGTGTTTGTAAGTCCTGGTGTTTTTGTTATGTATTGTCTGAATATTTTTTATCATGCCTAATGCACCTACTATGATAGGAATTGTTTCTGTTTTCAGATTCCACATTCTAGTTACCTCTATTTCCAGGTCTTTGTATTTTGAGAGTTTCTCCATTTCTTTTAGAGACACGTTGTCATCTGCCGGTATTGATACATCAATTAAAAAGCATTTTTTTTCTTCATGATCTCTGACAACTATATCTGGTCTGTTGGCCTTAATTTCTCTATCTGTGTGTATCGGCATATCCCAGAGTATGGTTGCTTTCTCGTTTTCTGTGACCTTTTCTGGTGTGTGCCTATACCATCTTTTTTCTGTTGTTAATCCATAATGTGGCATAGCTTCCAATGTATGTAGGTTCCAACTCTGTCATGTCTGTGATATATTCCTTCTTAGCCAGGACTGGGCAGCTAGAGATAATATGATTTATTGTTTCTTGTCCATCTCCACATATTCTGCAGTTACTTGTAATATTTCTTTTCATTACATGTTTTTGGTCATTTCTGGTGGGGAGGCTTTGGTCTTGTGCTGCAATTAAAAATCCCTCTGTTTCTGCTTTGAGTCCTGAGCTTCTCAACCATTGCTGGGATTTTTCTTTGTCTATTTCTTTTGCGTTTAGTTTAGTGCAGTATTTACCATGAAGGGGCTTTTCTTGCCATCGTTTTATCATGGTTCGTTGCTGTTCTGTTTTTAGTTTGGATTCATTTGTTTTATAGCTTTTGTTGTTTCTTCATCTTCTTCTTCTTCTTCATGTTTATTAGGTGGTATGATTTCTTGTTTGTATTTGTCAGCTTCCTTAAATACTGAGAACACAGTTGTTGTTTTGCTTGTTTTGCCGCTATCTGGATCAGTTTTCCTCCTTCTGAAGTAGATATTTTTGCAGTCCTATGGTGGTTATTTTATAGTAGTTTTCCAGCTGTATAAGGCCTCTACCACCTTCTATACGTTGTATATATAGTCTTTCTATGTCAGATTTTGGTGATGCATCCTAGATCCTGTCATTATTTTTCTTGTTTTCCTATCTATTTTGGTCAGTTCATTTCGTGTCCAGTTAAGGATATTGTAGCTGTAACTTATAACTGGGACAGCTAAAGTGTTGATACCTATTATCTTGTTTTTAGCATTGAGCTCTGTGTTTAGTATTGATATAACTCGTCTATAATATTCTTTTTTTATTTCTCTTTCATTTGTGTGTGTTGTGTCTTATCTAGTTCATGGATTCCTAAGTATTTGTAAGTTTGGCTTTGGTCTAATTCTTTTATTTCATGGTTTTATCTAGTGTGATGTTGTTACTCTTAACTAGTTTTCCTCTTTCATGGTTACTTTGGCGCATTTTTCTAATCCAAATTTCATATCTATTTCCTTGGTAAATCCATGAACTGTCTTTAATAGTGTTTCCAGCTGTTTGTCATTTGCAGCGTATAGTTTTAGGTCATCCATATATAAAAGGTGGCTGATCGTTTTGCCGTAACATTTATATCCGCATCCAGTTCTATTTAGCATATCAGATAGAGGTGACAGTGCCAAGCAGAAAAGGAGTGGAGAGAGCGTGTCTCCCTGGAATATTCTCTTCTAATGGGGATGTCTTGGTTTTCATGAGTCCCTCTTTTGTTTGGAGGTGTAGGACTGTTTGCCATTTATTCATAGAGTGCCTCTATGAATTTTATGATTGTTGTGCTACTTTGTTAATGGCTAGTGTTTCGAGGATCCATGTGGGGGGATGCTATCAAACGCCTTTTTGTAGTCGATCCAGGCCATACTGAGGCCTTTCTTCTTTCTGTGGCTGTCTTCAGTTATGGCTTTATTAATCATTAGTTGATCTTTACAGCCATATGAGCCTTTGCGGCATCCTTTCTGCTCTTCTGGGAACAGTTTGTTTTCGTCCAGGTGCTTGTTCAGCCTTTGTGATATCACTGCAGTAAATGCCTTGAACATAGTAGGGAGGCAGGTTATTGGTCTGTTAGTTTCTGGTTTTTCTGTTTCATTTGATTTGGGAATTAAGATGGGTTTTTCCCCTTCGTGAGCCATTCAGGCATTGTCTCTGGCTCTGCTAGTACGTTGTTAAAGTTTTCAGCCAGCTTTTGTGCATTCCTGTTAGATATTTCAACCAGAAGTTGGGGATCTTGTCATGCCCAGGTGCCTTCCAGTTGCTTAGTCTTTGCATTGCCTGGGTGACCTCTTCAGTTGTTATGGGGGTCCAAAGTTGTTCAGATGCCGAGTTTGTAATTTTGATACTCCTTTTTTTTGGTGGTTCGTTCGCCGACCATATCTCTCTCCAGAATTCTTCCAATTCTTCTGCCGTTGGTACTGCAGTGACTTCTATTTTATTTTTGCCCAGTTCTTGGTAGAACTTTTGGGGTTGGAGCTGAACTTTTGTTTCTTCAAAGAAGCGTTGGCGTTTCTTGTACCGGCGGATCCTTGTGCTTTGGCAAGGATATCTTGCTTCAGCTTTTCTTTTATTTCAGGCAAATCTTTCTCTGTCATGTTATATTTGCGGAGTATTTTTGTTCTCTTTTTGTTGCTCAGTAGCGTTGATTCTTTGCTGATTTCATTAAGAATCGACAGGTCTTTTCTAATTTTTTTTATTTTGCTTTGGATGTTATTTATCCACAGGGTTTGTTTGGGTGGTGGTACTCCTGTTTGGCGGGTTGGTGGTTGAGTATCCAGCTTCTTTTGTGGTGCAGGGCTGGCTGCTGTGTATATTAGGTTATTTAGCTCAGTGATATCACTTTTTTTTATTCAGTGGCTATCAGTTCAGTGACGGCTAGGTTTATGCTGTTTATAATAGGTGTGTTGTTATTTCGTTTATTTTGATTCTTGGGAGGTATGGTCGGTGGTCCATTTTGAGCTCTGTGGTTTTCAGTTCTTTGATTATTTTATTTTTTATATTATCATAATCATTAGGCTCCCCTTCGTTGTTTACATCGTGTTTGTTGGGAATGTTGCGTTTGTCTTCGTGTTTTACAGTTTCAGTGTTTATATTATTGGGCATTGTTGTGTGGCTTCTATCTACATTTTCCTGGTGTATGTTTTCTTTTAGGTGTTCTATTTCTATTTTATTATTATTATTATTATTATCATTATTATTATTATTATTATTATTATTTTTATTATTATTATTACTATTATTATTATTATTATTATTGTTATTATTCTATCTTTGACTTTTGCTTTACATTTGTACAAGTTGGCTCCAAGTCTCACCCAGAGACCTCAAGAGACAACAGGTTTGAAGTTCATGTTGTTGTTATGCCTAGTGTGCCATATAGTTAGTTTTGTATTTAGTGTTGTACTAGTGAATGTCAAAATAAATTATATTTGTTTGGTTGTTTGTTTCAAAACTTGAGATTATATAGATTCCATCATCATTATTATTATTATTATATTATTATTATTATTATTATTATTATTATTATTATTATCATCATCATCATTATCATCATTATTATTATTATCATCATCATCATCATCATCATCATCATCATCATCATCATCATCGTTGTTATTAATATTCCTTCGTAACATAGTGTAGGTAAAAATGCACAGGAGTTTTTAGTCACCTACCAAGGACCTTAGATAGATAATACTTTCCTTAAGATGTGGGCTGTACCCAATAAGGCTGCTTTTTGCAAGACGTCTATCTTGCATGGGATTTCCAGTTGCCTTAAGAAGTCTTGCAGTTTCATTGGGATTGAACCCAACGCTCCGGTCACCACTGGTATCACTTTTACATTACCCTCTCGCATTCCATACAATCTTGCCGTTTCCACTTTCATTTTGGAGTACTTGGTGATTTTCCCAACCACTTTACTCACAACATTCTTGTCACTTGGCATGGCTACATCAATGATCTGACATTATTCGTCTCTTTTAATCAGTATGACAATATCCGGCCGATTGTGTTCGATTACACGATCCGTCTGAAAATCCCGGGATATCGTTACTTTTCCATCCTCCTGCATAACTTTACTTGCTACAGGCTCATACTAGTTCCCTTTACTTCATATTGGTATTTACAGCATAAGAGCCAATGAAGATACACACACATCATCGTGGCGGCGCTTGTATTCTTTTTGTGCAAGACTCTCACATCCACACACACTAAGTGTGTCACATTTTCCGCCCTTTTTCCACCTGCGTTTTATAGATCTTGTACTTCACTGAGTTGTTAGCGAGAGCCTGCAGCAATGATCAGGCTTTCGGTGGTACGCTTCAAATCACCTCGTTCGAGCCATGCCCACGATTCTTATTATTATTATTATTATTATTATTTTTTTTTTTTTTTTTTATTCTTTCAAATTTGCTTCCATTTCTTGCCGAGTGTCTTCCCGACTCCTAGGGCAAAGAAACTCATAGTATACATTGGTAGGCCATTAAACCAAACTCAGTAGTTCGTTCATTTTTTTTTTTTTTTTTAAAGTTCAATTAAAATACATGAACAGCAACAGTTCTCACATCGACAATGCTCTTCTCAATACGTGTAATGTACCAGTTAAGACAATATTTTGCACTTCTTGCAGGGATGGCAAGCCAGGGATCATTCTCATATAATTTTCGGTTCCCTTCTTGATCATTCCTAGTGCTCCTACGATCACTGGTATTGTAACCGCCTTGAGATGCCACATTTTCTCAATTTCAATGAGTAGGTCTTTATATTTTCTGAGCTTGTCAAACTCTTTCGCTGAGATATTATGATCACAGGGGATGCTCATGTCGATCAATAAGCAAACTTTATTGTTTTGGTCTTTGACAACAATATCTGGTTTATTGGCCTTGATGGTTCGGTCTGTATGTACTAGAAAGTCCCACAGAATGGTTACATTTTCTCCTTCAGTTACAACCTCAGGGTGGTGATTATACCACTTTTCGGCAGTTTTGATATTGTAATGCCGACTTATTAGCCAGTGGAGATATTGGCCAACTCTGTCATGACTTATTATTATTATTATTATTATTATTATTATTATTATTATTATTATTATTATTATTATTATAGTTATTATCATCATTATTATTATTATTATTATCATTATTATTATTATTATTATTATTATTATTATTATTATTATCATTATCATCATCATCATCATCATTATCATCATCATTATTATTATTATCATTGGCTGTGTGGTAAGTAGCTTGTCTACCAACAACATGGTTCCAGGTTCAGTCCCACTGCGTGGCACCTTGATGGTGTGTCCTCTACTATAGCCTCGGCCCGACCAAAGCTTTGTGAGTGGATTTGGTAGAGGGAAACTAAAAGAAGCCCGTCGTATATATGTATATTGGTATGTGTGCGTGTGTTTATGTGTTTTATGTTTGTCTCCCCAACATCGCTTGGCAACCGATGCTGGTGTGTTTACGTCCCGTAACATAGCAGTTCGGTAAAAGAGACTGATGAAATAGGTACTAGGCTTACAAAGAATAAGTCCTGGGGTCGATTTGCTCGACTAAAGGCAGTACTCCAGCAAGGCCGCAGTCAAATGACTGAAACAAGTAAAAGAGTATTAGTATTAAGCATCCTTGTATTGCGGTGTGGTGGTAGAGTCCTTTTTCGTTATGGCTCTTGTCAACTTATGCTTCATTGTATTTCGACCGTTATAATAAAGTACTGACTGAGTATTACTGTCGATGGTATCAACAGACTAAGTTCCTTCAAAATTACTGACCTTGAGGCTAAACTATTAGCATGTATTTTTCATTACTATATTAACATAAGAGTATTTTCGGGCCAGGGAAATGTTGGTCACGGAATATATACGTTAAAATATATAGGTGTATCTACTTCCATATATCTTTACATCTAGCGTAAGCTGTCAAACTTCTTAATATTAATTTATTATTTCTGACTAAGTGGCCCTGTAAGAAAACAGCGGAATATGCATATGGTACTATTAAAGATAGCTGAATATGAGATTCTATTTCACTTTCCAGTTGTAACTCGTATCACATCAACTAAGCAACGAATGCCTCGAAGTAAAACAAAACTATAAAAGCTTTCAGTTATATCATTATCTACTTTAAGGCAGATTACACACCTTTGCCTCGTTTAAGAATAACGACTCCACCCACAAAAATTAGCAATTGAATCTCCCTCATATCACGTTGTATCTCCTTAAATTTAAAAAAAGAAGTCACGTTGAATATGGTGGTATTCAAAAGCACTGTGTATGAACAAAGCAGAGTTTATCACTGTGGCAACATGTTCGATCATGTGTATGTAGTATCAGAAGTAATCTGGAAGGCAATAATGATGGTAAACTTTGACCATGCAACTTTTCCATGCGTTTATTGAACACACTTATCCTGTTTTGTTACCCAAAATATATATTTTTATTTTAATGGATCCGATTTTGTTTCACAAATTTATT
>NC_043004.1:68453837-68466337 GCF_006345805.1 Octopus sinensis
CATACAATGAAGAAGCTGATTCGGAAACTACATTTCAAATTCATTACTGGAACTAAAAATCTGTAAAACTTTCCTCAAGTTTATCATTTAAGTATATGTTAGGGTGTCTCGATATGTATGAGGAGACACATAAAACAAAAAATACAAATCTGCACATATACATACATATATACATACATACATACAATGAAGAAGCTGATTCGGAAACTACATTTCAAATTCATTACTGGAACTAAAAATCTGTAAAACTTTCCTCAAGTTTATCATTTAAGTATATGTTAGGGTGTCTCGATATGTATGAGGAGACACATAAAACAAAAAATACAAATCTGCACATATACATACATATATACATACATACTTACATTCCTATAAAAATACCCTGTTGTTGATGTTGAAATTCCAATGAAGGAGCCTTTTTTCGAGGTTAGAAACCGCCTTTTTCTCTATTGGCAAGAAAACTTGAAATTAAACTCAATAATGACATACATACATATATATATATATATTGTCGTTGCTAATGTTTTCCTGCGTGAATACTCTTTTACTCTTTTTACTTGTTTCAGTTATTTGACTGTGGCCATGCTGGAGCAACGCCTTTTAGTGGAGCAAATCGACCCCAGGACTTATTCTTTGTAAGCCTAGTACTTATTCTATCTATTTCTTTTGCCGAAGCGATAAGCTACGGGGACATAAACACACCAGTATTGGTTGCCAAGCGATGTTGAGGGGTCAAACACAGCCACACAAATATACACACACACATACATATATATACATATATACGACGGTCTTCTTTCAGTTTCCGTCTACCAAATCCACTCACAAGGCTTTGGTCGACCCGAGGCTATAGTAGAAGACACTTGCCCAAGGTACCACGCAGTGGTACTGAACCTAGAATCATGTGGCTGGTAAGCAAGCTACTTACCACACAGCCACTCCTACGCCTATATTGAACTTCATGATTCAGGTTCTGATGAAGATATACTTAAATATTCATCGATGAGTGCCTTGCATTCTATAGCAGGAACAGCTGCAAATCAATGAAATTCTTGACAATTTTTTCCTTTATTAAAATTTTATTAAAATTCCTATTAGTCCTCACTACTCCACTGGCGCTTTGTTTTAAAGCATTATCATAATGAGCTCTACAAACATAGATATGTGCAGTAAGAGTGTTTATCTGTTTGTGCGTGTATGTGTATATTATTTGTGTGTAAAGATTGAGATAGGAACGTAGATACTGTTTCGTTTACTCAGTATGCCATATATTGATGTAAAGACATGATCCTTAGATACGGTATCTGCGTGAATACAAGCAATCAAACAAAGGTCCCAAATGAACTTCAAGATGTCAAGAATGGTGATAGGTTATCTGAAAATGTGATGCTCACCACTCTCTCTACATACTGCATTGACTAAAATGTATAGATATATTCTGAAGTAAGATAGTAGCACAGTAGTTTACCGAATTAGTACCATAATAATTGTAACGGTTTCCAAGAATGCGTGTATAGGCAAATCTATATATTTGAGGTAATTAGTGCATAGTTGTAGTAGATTTGATAGCAACATTGCCGTGGAAATCTGAATGTGATGCATCGTGGTCGATGACATTTCAAAAGAAAAACATTAAGCATAAGCTGCCTCGGAGATTATTTTATGCAATGACATATTTACATTTCTGCTAAGATACAGTGTTCGCCAAAACCTATACATCTGCTCAGAAATGCAGCAACGTGTGTGTGTGTGTGTATATACAGATATACACCGATAGATAGATAGATAGATAGATAGATAGATAGATAGATAGATAGATAGATAGATAGATAGATAGATAGATAGATAGATAGATAGATAGATAGATGCAAATATAAGCACATATATATTCATACACAAATGTTATTAAATATGTGTGTGTATGTTTGAATGTACGTGTGTATATATATATAAATATGTTATGCTTACGAGCATAGACACGCGTATTGATATATATATTTACGTGGATGTAGATGCATATGTACAGATAAACGTATTCTTGTATATTCATATTTTTATGCCTGTCTCTAAACATATACCTTCTATTATCATTATTTTTATTATCATCAACATCATCATTATTATTATCATCATCATCATCCTCTTCATCATTATTATCATTTACATCATGATCCTTATTATTATTATTATTATCATTACCATCATCATCATCATCATTATTTTTATTACTTTTGACAGGAAATTTCCTTCTGACAAATTACCAAAATATTACAAATGCTCTGTCATTACTTTACCATCATCTAAATCTACATTGTTGATTATGATTTGATACCTTACCTTGTTATATTCTTCTCTCCTTTTTTTCCTTACGTTCTTATGTTCTTTTTAATTTTATTACTTCTCTCATATATACGATCGACGGTTGATTCGTGGCTCTCATTATTGTTGTTCTTGGTATTGTGGTGATTATTGTAGCTGATATCGCTATCATTGATGTTTTCCTCCCTATTTTATTTTCATGTTTGCTTCTCTTTTCTTTTTCTTTGTGTGTGTGTGTGTTATCGTTGTTTCCAGGTTTGTCATCGTTGCTTTTCTTAATGTTTCAATGTCATCACATTATTATTGCCACAGCTTTTTCCCCACCGTCTCCTGCTTTTTCTCGTCTCCCAATCGATATATAATTATGCATACACGAATGACTGATCCACATCTTAATCGAAACTCAATCATGATCGCTCAATTGGAATATTCTACTTTTTGCTTCTCTTATTATTTCTGAAAAGTCTTCTTTTTTCAGTGAAATAATTTTATTTTTATTTTTACTTTATTATTATTTTTTTTGCGTTTCATTCTTCTCCAGTTTTGCTGAATCTAATTCCAAGAAGCATTAGTTTTATAGCAACGTTCCATTAAACTAGCTAGCATTTATCTTTCCCAATATACTCACAAACATACACTCACACAAACACACATTCAGACACATACACTCACAGACACCCACTCACGCATATACACATTTATATAAATCATAGAAGTCAATCGTCTCATCGAACCAAGCAAACTATGGTTTGATTGGTTTTCGAAACTGATGATGCTACCTGTTGATTGCAAAACTTGGCAGAATTGTCATTGTCTATAAGTGTCGGAATTTTTCTGTATCTTCTATTTGAACTCAGAATACAGAGGGCGAGAACAGATGATGCGGGTCATCTTTTCGAACGCGTTGAAAATTGCACCTGACACATTTCCTGGAGTGATATTTATTTATCGACACCTAAAAATGGAAAGACAAAGATAAATTTGACAACGGATGGGTTTGAACTCAGAATGCAGCTATAAGGAATGTATCGAAGCTTAAAATCCAACCCCCGAACCACGCTGCGGATTCTGTGTCATTTAAAACACACAAGCAAACACAAACATGAATATTTTATTTTTATGTGTGTATCTGTGTGTATATGTGTGTGATTGTCTCTGTGTGTGTGTGTGTGTACATATGTGTCTGTGTGTGTGCGTGTGCTCTCTTTTGGGTGAGCGTTCTGTGTCTAGTTCTGGGAATTGTATTTTTTGAAGTAACAGACTACGCTGGGGAGTTTGCAGATAGTTACATTCGTAAATATTAACAAATGAAACAAATGAAACCATGGTACGCAGGTAAAGGTTTTTTTTTATTTCGTATATTTTCATTTGTCTTTCTCATTTTTACATTCTGGCGTTTGCTTAAATTTTCTGGAGAATACTCTCTTCGTGGTAAGGCGATTTGACGTCTATCTTTAGCATATTAAGAATCCACTTTGGTGGTCATTCCTGTTAATTTGTATGTAATATAATTTTTAATCTTCGGATTTTCTAAAATATGCTGAGCCACTGGTTTTGATTGATTAATTTCAATGTCTACCCTGATTATTTAACTTTTAAATTATATATATATATAGATAAATATATATATATATATATATATATTATATATATATATAGATAGATAGATAGATAGATAGATAGATAGATAGATAGATAGATAGATAGATAGATAGATAGATAAATAGATAGATAGATAGATAGATAAATTAGAGGAAAAATAAAAATAAGACAGAACGAGTATCGCGATATATATATATATATATATATATAATATATATATATATATATATATAAGTTCATTAAGAATGCACCAAGTTTGAGAGTCGTTAACTCTAATGTTTAATCCTGACAATTCTTCGTTTTACAACATTGAAGACTTACATCATAACCTTTCGAACGTAATTTATGCTTTCTGATTATATTGTGAGTTTTCTTTTGTAAATCAATTTTGAACCCATGGACAGATAAAAAAAATCATGTCGTTCATGAATATGAGTTCTATCGTGGAACCGTTCATACCAGACAGCTCAAAACATCAATGCAGTGTTTGGTAATGATGTGGCAAATGCGAGCACTTTACGTCAATAGTTTGAGATGTTCCGGTCTGGTGACTTTTCTTTTGCAAATCAGCCCCGTGCTAGGCCTGAGACGAAGGTGGATAATGAAGAGCTGGAAGCTGTTGTGGAAGCAGATACATCTCAAACTACGTGTGAGTCAGCAGCAAAGCTTAATGATTCGAATCCATCTGTATTCGACTATCTGAAGCAAATTGGCAAGGTAAAGAAGCTGGACAAGTGGGTACCACACGAACTGAACGAGCATGAAATGTCACGTCGTCTTGAAATTTGCTGTCACAGCATGAAAGCGAAAAAGTTTCGCATCGTATTGTTACGTAGGATGAAAAATGGTTTCTTTTCAACAATAGCAAGCCTTCTGCACAGTGGTTGAATAAAGATGGAGTACCAAAACACAATCTAAAGATGAATATTCACCAAAAACGCTAATGGTGAATGTTTGGTGGTCCAGCGCTAGTGGCATCTACTACAACTTTAGGAGACCCGGTAAATCAATTACATCGGATGTATACATCAACCAACTGGGTGAAATGATGAGGGGACATGCAATTATACAAGCGAGATTTGTCAATAGAGACAGGCCAATTCTCTTCCAAGACAATGCTCGACCACATGTTGCACAAAAAACGCTACTCAAGTCACAAGAACTTTACTTCGAAGTAATCTGTCATTCACCATATTCACCAGACCTTGCACTAACTGACTATCGCGTTTTCCAGGCATTAGATAACTTTTTGCAACGAAAAAACCTCAAATCTGAAGTAGATGCAAAGATAGCCGTTCGTGATTTCAACACCTCTTGCTCTTCATAATTTTTCGTTGCCGACATAAATGAGCTACCGATGAAATGGCGAAATTGTGTTGATAATTTAGGTGCCTACTTTTACTAAATGCATTGCTTTTTGTTGACATAAAGTAAAATAGACTTTAAGTTCGAAATCGGACATTTAATTCTTAATGATTTGACATATATAGATGTATAAAATTTAAATTAAGAAGTAAATGTAGAAATCTTGATCAACCACAATTGACTACCATCGATTATTATTTTTTAATACAAAACTTTATCCCGCCTAACAGCCGTTTCTGCTTCCAATGGCCTACATTGTTGCCAAAGAAAATTCTGAGAACAATATTCCTCATATTTTGTAACACGTTCGATCTGGAATATGGAGCTTCATCAGAGTGAAGAAAAATACATAGAATAATAGAAAAGAAAAGATGAGCCTCGAGAGGAGGAAAGAAGGTTTATTATATTTGAATCACATGATTTTGCAGTGTAAAGCTTCATGCCGTTAAGTAAATGACTATACTAGAAAATTAACTGATGGGTTAATCTTCCTTTAGGGGTTACAGTGTGTATAAATAATAAAACGTAAAACAAGTACTTTAGCATAACGGGATACGCCAGTAGGTCTATGAAAACAGAGAGTGATAGTGACATAACGTTTAGAAGTAATCATAAAATTCTTAAGAATATGTAAATAGTACTAATTAATACTTATCCAAATAACAATAATAATAATAATGATGATAATAATAATAACAATAATAATAACAACAATAATAATAATAATAATAATGATAATAATAATAATAACAACAATATTAATAATAATAATAATAATAATAATAATAATAATAATAATAATAATAATAATAACATATCAAGTATGATCTAGCAAACTGTAGTAGGACCCTGTATCAGTAACTATAATTGTATTTAGCAAGTGATTTAATTGTAATCACTTAATTAATTTGGAGATTTGCACTTATAACCTCTCATAGGTACACTAGACTGAATGTATTTAGGAATGTTTAGACATTTACTGTTTCTCCATTAAGACCACCGTTTGTGTACTGTGGTTGTTATTTCAGAAGATAAACTGAATATAATTCTATAATCGAAGGTCAATTCCCTAGCCATTAATCCCCTTAACGGTAGTCTCCCCTTAACCGTGGATCCTACCTTCGCATGTTACAAAATATGACGAATATATTCTCAGAATTTTCTTTCCCAACACTGTGGGACATTGGAAGCAGAAACGGCTGTTACATGCGATAAGTTTTGTATTATAAATTAATAATCGATGTTAGTCAATTGTGGTTGATCAAGATTTTTCCATTTTCTACTTAATTTAAATTCTGATAAACTGTTGTTTCACTTTGTCATTGCCTCTAACCTCTGAGTATAATATGCTTGCATAAGTATTCCTAGGGTAATTTATACCGGTAGTATTTTCTCTTAGACGATTCTTCCAACCGCTAACTCAACTAACCTGTGTGTGAGAGGGAGAGTGAGAGAGAGAGGGTGTGTGTGTGTGAGTCAAAAAGTAATATAGACAGTGGTGTGGGATATGTTACCAAAAGGGAAAATCATAATTGTCACTAAATATGACTAGGGTCTTAGAAACACCTACATTGCTAGAAATAAGAGCTAAAACTTTCTAATGCTATAGTGAAGGCACATATTTGTTCACATATACGCTGACAGGAACTATAACCGCCCGAAAACAACGATTTATACACAAACACATATACACACACATATACACGCACACATATACATATACATATATATATATACAAACATACATATGCATATATTTCATGCGTTGTACTTATCGAAATATCACTGAATTATGTGATTTCATGTTAGTGAGCTGGTTGAATTGTTACCGCGCCGGAAAAAATATTTAGCGACGCTTCTTCCAGCTATTCAGGTTCAGGATTCTAGTTCCGCCGCGGTTAACTTTGCTCTTCATTCTTTTTAGGGTGATCAATTAAGCCCCATTTGAGTACTGGGGCCAATCTAATCAACATGCATCATAACTCAAAAAAATTACTGGACTTTTCAAGTATTTGAAGCCATTATTTTACCAGCGACGTTGAGGGATTAGAAAGATCTGTAGTACGTGGAGGAATGCTTTGAAGTGCTGGTTTCATTTTGCTTTTTCATATATTTTCTATGTTCAAATGACGCTGAGTGAACATAGATTTTCATCCCTCCGAGGTCGTTAAATTAAAGCATCAATCGATGGAATTAAATAACACTTCCTCTCAAACTCGCTGAATTATGATTCAATTAGAAATAATTAATTTTACCGGTAAAATCCGACGACATCGCGTGATTTTTTTCCATAGTTCTTTATTAATTTATTTCTTGTCTGTAAATAAGGAAATCAACGGAAATTATATTCAACAAATTTTCGATGTTATGTTCATTAACAAACCTTTTTTAAATTCCTAAATACGACAACAACCATTAACAAAAGAGAAATACTAATTGATATATTAATATTGTAATGCGATGTTCTAATGCGAAAAATAAAATAAAGACAGCCGTTAGTAGATTAATAATATAAACAATAGTTATTAGTTGTACAAATTAATGTTTGTCTAGCTTTGTAGTAAAGAAATGAGAATAATTTCGAGAATGAGGAATGAAAAATGTTTACCGCGAAAATAAATATTTACTCTTGATTAATAGATCAAAGAGAAATAATATATCAGTGACATTATTAGCATTCACCCAGGCTTGTACCAATTTAGGTACCCCGCACTACCAAATATATGAATAGGTTGGATATATATATATAATATATATATATATATATATATATATATATATATATATATATATATATATATATATATATATATATATATATACATATATATATATACATATATATACATATATATATATAAACACACATATATATACATATATGTACTAGCAAATACGTGAATAGGTTAGATATAATATATATATATACACACACACTTATATATACGCATATGTGTATATATTTAGATATATATGTGTATATGTATATACATATATATATATGTGTGTGTGTTTATATATACATATATACATATATATATATATAATATATATATATATATGTATATATATATATATGTATATATATATTTATATCCAACCTATTCACGTGTTTATATATATATGTGTGTTTATATATTATGTATGTATATATATATATATATATATATATACATATATATATACATATATACATATATATATATAAACACACATATATATACATATATGTACTAGCAAATACGTGAATAGGTTAGATATAATATATATATACACACACACTTATATATACGCATATGTGTATATATTTAGATATATATGTGTATATGTATATACATATATATATATGTGTGTGTGTTTATATATACATATACACATGTATATATCTAAATATATACACATATGTGTATATATATATATGTATATATATATTTATATCCAACCTATTCACGTGTTTATATATATATGTGTGTTTATATATATATGTATGTATATATATATATATATATATATATATACATATATATATACATATATACATATATATATATATATTATATATATATATATATAATATATAATATATATATTAATATATATATATATATATGTATATATGTATTTATGTATATATCTATCCAACCTATTGTGTGCGTGTGTGTGTGTCTGTATGTTTGTCTTTTACCTTTTAATCTAGCTGTTTCTATCATTGGCTTGAAGCCAAACAAATCGACCCTGGAACTTATTTTTTCATAAGCCTGCTACCTATTCTTTTGCTGTCTTTTGCTGTCCAACCGGTAACTTACCAAAACGCACGTACACCAAACCAGTTGTCAAGAGCTAACGGAGGACAAATACAAACACAAAATAATACTCATACAGATATACATATATACTACAAACGTCTTTAATTTTCCGTCTACCAAATCCGCACACAACTATTAGCTCGACCCAAAGTAGAAATGTCTATCATAGAAATTACTTGGCAAATACTTACCGCGCCTTGAGACTGGACGAGGAACTGCGTGTTTGAGAAGCAGAATTCTTATCGTATGGCCACCCTGCACCCACAACAGCGATGACGGTGATTTATCCGCTACTGACAACATAAGCAAGAGTCCTTGTATGCAATAAGTATTATCCTGTAATTATATATATATTCCCGAGTAAGAACATAAATGTGAAACAAGATGGGAAAGATAGCATTGGAAAATGCTTTATTATTAATGCTGCAAACCATCACTTAAGACTCCCGCTCGTCGTTCCAGTCCATCGGACACGATTAACGGGAACGTGAAACTCTGAGTAGTCGAGCAAATAGATCCCAGTACTTATTCTAGTAAGCCTAGCACTCATTCTATCGGAATCTTTTACAGAACTACAAAGTTACGGGGACGTAAACACACCAACATTGGTTATCAAACGATGGTGGTGCGTTAAACCCAGACACAAACAGATATATACATGCATATATACGACGGGCTACTTTGACTTTCCGTCTACCACATCCACTCAAAAAGGCTTTGGTCGTCCCGAGGCTATCGTTGAAAACACTTTCCCAAGGTGCCATGCAGTGGGACTGTTCCTGGTACCGTGTGGTTGGGACGCAAGCTTCTTGCCACACAGCCATGACTGCATCTAGATACACACAAAAACATATGTGTGTGTGTGTGTGTGTGTGTATTAGCTGGTGTGTGAATAATAAATGTGCAGTAGTGGCGACAAAATCACTTTCGTATGCATACAGCTGTTTCTGCTATAAGTAAGCGTACGTGAACAACTGAACACCTCTGTAGGATATCACGTAGCCTTGTCGGGACAATTTGAATGAACTTCTATGTAAGCAGAAACATATGTCTAAATACATCCACACACACATATACCCACACAACCACACAAATAGTTACGTAAATATCGAACGAAGAGAATGAGTATCCACACCGCATTGGTGGATAGAAGGTCTTAATTCTCGTAGCAAGGCTACCATTAATTTCATGCTAATAAAAATATCTTTATATCTTAACAGATATCTTTATATGTTTGTCGCCATTTTGATTGAAAACACAGTCTCGTGAATTTGCAGAAAGTCTTGGAAAGGAAACCAATAAATCTAGGGGCACTACCCTTGGTTAATAATTTTTGAGTGGTTATTTACCTTGGATTTGACATTTGAGAAAAACAGTGTATAACAACTCTCTGGGCAATAAATTTGTTTCCATTATATTATATTCTGGCTATATGTGATGTTCGTATATTTGGTTTGTGCGCTGAGGTAGTTCGCCATGGAGGCATGTTTCTGCTATGTGTAGAGCTCATGTCTTTTATATATTCGAATTTGACATCAAGCAAAAGAAACGATCCTGGTGGGGTTAGCAGCGCAGGTGGTGGTTCCTCTTTGATGTGTCTAAGAGTGAAATATTGCTTGTGTATGCAGGGAGAGTAGGTTTCATCTCCAATATTTAGGATGTTATATGTTGACTGTATGATATTTACGTTTTCAGTGGTACACATTTGATACCTCGTTCTCTGTATATTCTGGCCTCAGCAATGATGTCCCATTCTATCTGAGGATTATATATACCTTCTTCATTCAATGTTCATATCATATTGCATCTTTTACTTTTGTCCCGGAAAGACGGCAGGTGTTGCCCGTCATTCCGATATACGCCTGTGATACTCGGTTGGGATCCATGAATTTAGCTTTGCATATAACTTCTTCTTCCGGAGAGTTGTTATTTAGAAAACAGTGATTTGGGGAACTACATTTACATTGACTTTAGTTGGTATTTCTGGTGTGTTTATTGTTATTGTGGTCGAATATTATTGACTCTATATTGAGGAGGCAAATTCAACAGTGTTTCTGTTGGAGATTTTGTGATATTTTTCTCAATGCGAGAAATGATGAAAAATTAAACTTAAGAATTTTCTGGTTATGTTAGGGGCTACATTCATGATATACGGTGGGTTAAACCATAATCTTTTCCACTGTCTGTGTCTTCGTAGTCTTTTTAAATTTCGTTCAAACTTTATGCTTTCTTATAGTATCGAGCGGCCGTTGAAAAGTGTCTTCATCGGCGGATAATAGGGGACGCGCCTGCAAATGTTATTAACTAGTTGTTTAATGACTACTGGTTAGTGATGGGAGCACCTGTCTATGTAAGAGATTTCCTTATTTGGCTTATTGTAGAGTTTAAAGTTGACGCTCACACCACCAGGGTAGTTTCTTTTTCTGAACGCGGAAATTGAATATATATATAGCACGACCTCTATAGAGGAATCATGCTCCAATGAGGATCTAACTCAACACACAAATATACAAATATCACATATACCCGGAATATAATATGGAAACAAATTTACCATCCAACATTACTGGTTTCCCAAATGTCATATTCGAGCAAGATAACTACCCAAAAATGTGTTATCCAAGAGTCGCGCCCCTTAATTTATGGTCTCCTTTCTGCGAATTCACAAAACTGCTTTCATCTAAAACAGAGACGAACATGTGATCAACTTAGAAAATTGTAAAAATATTAAGATATCTTTCTTAACATGAAACCAATGGTATCCTCAATACACACACACACGCATACACACACATATATATATATATGACGTACCCTGTAATTATGGGAAAGCGGAGCTTATCTCTTGGATCCGTTCGCATATTGTTTCACTAATACAATAACAACAATGCAAAGTATGTAACCTTCAAAACGGTTTTTGTGCATTTACAGAAAATACAGAACTGTCTTAAACAGGACTTTGTTTTTGAGAATTCCCATTTGTGAGTCAGTTATGTAATAACATGAAATTAGTTGTCCGATAGTAAAACTTCAAATAAAGTAGCCCCGAAAAGAGTTTAATGCCTTCCCAGAGTATTAGAACATGGGAAGAAATACTAATAAGGTATGTATACTAAAATTGTGAGGCTTCTTACATAATAACAGGCTAATCAGATATGAGGTAATAACAATTGAAAGTAAATAACTCTGAAAAGGGCTTACCCCTTCGTTTGATATACAGGACAGACCCCTTCGTTTGATATACAGGGAAATGCACAGAGAAAAGGAGAAAGAAAATAGGTAAAAGGGATGGGAACAGATAGTCGGGAATAAAAGAATGAAGAATTGATAATGTTACATATATAAATTTTTATACGGTCCGTAATCTTGTCGCATCTTAATAACTATTTACATTCTTAGTCCATTCCT
>NC_043004.1:68471337-68523837 GCF_006345805.1 Octopus sinensis
TAGATAGATAGATAGATAGATAGATAGATAGATAGATAGATAGATAGATAGATAGATAGATAGATAGATAGATAGATAGCTGTCACGTTTTAAGCCTTCAACACTTGATAGAGTCGAGAGAGAGGGAGAGTTGTGGCACAGAGCCAATGTTGGATAGCTTTTGTATACTCGGTGAGCCCATCCTTGTTTAGGCCTAACCACTGCCATCTTCTAGAAAGAGGGAAAGAGAAAGACTCAGAGAAATAGAGAGAGGGGGAAATGATCCACTTGAAATACTGAAAACAAAATAAGGGAGACTGAAGAATAGAATGGAGAAACGATGGAAGGGTAGTTTGCCAAAGAAGTGTGCAGGAATACAGGCGCCGATAGAAGTTGTCATCGTGGGTTGTAATGATCCAATATGATCATGAAATTGAATATCGAAGGCTGCATATGGTGGATTGTGAATAATGAGAGGGAAAATCCTGTTTGATTTTAGATATTGTGTCCTTATAATGACAAATATTGGACGGAGAAGAGAGCGTTAATTTGGCCGAGCAGGCTAGTTATTACTTTTGTTCCTCAATGGTAGACGTAATAGCTTCATTTTACTTAAGGATGTGTTACTTCTGTTATTCAACTCCATTATGAATTAATTCGAAAACAATCTCCAGAGAAAGATATATATCTTACAGGGTAAACATTAATGACATAAAAAAAAAAAAATTTCCTTGGAAAAGTTCTTGCTGTAATAAATCAAAAATCTATAAGAATAATCTTGGAAGGAAGTGTTAGTAATCTAGCCACAACGGCATGACTGGGAATAACTGCATACGTTCGAGATGAGAACCAGTGATAATACTTTGTATATAAGCACCAGGCTTGGAATCTGGTGTTGAGGAAGCTAGTCCGTTGCATCGCTCCCAGTTCTCAATCGGTACTTATTTTATCGACCCTCAAAGGGACGAAATGCAAAGTAAACCTTGGTAGCATTGGAAACACGAAACCTAAAACGCTGCTAAGTACTTTGGGCCGGCGTGCAAGCAATTTTGATCGCTCGTTGCCTGCGAACTTCCTTTATTATAATATTCTATCCTACTATAAACACAAGGACTCAAAATTTCGGGGATGAATCAAGTCCATTAGATCGACACGCTGTGCTCAACTGCTATTTATTTTATAGACGCCCAAATGGTGAAAGGCAATGTCGATCTGTGCAGAATTTGTACTCAGAACGAAAAGACGGTCGAAATGACGCAAAGCATTTTGTCCGGCGTGCTAAAGATACTATTTACTCTATTTACTCATGATCTGAAATATGGGGAGAGAGTTAATCGATTACATCGACGCTAATACTTGACTGCTATTTTATTTTATCGACACCGAATATGTGAAAGGAAAGGTTATTCTCGGTACAGTTTGAACTTATTATGTTAGATGTCGGAAAAAATTTTGCTATGTATTTTGTCCAATGCTCCGATGATTCTGCTAATCCACTTCTGTAATGATAGTGATAATAAAATTAATATATTATCACACAAAAACAAAAAAAGCTATATACTACTACCCATATATCAAAATTTTCAGATATTTTCCATTTGGAAATGTTACTGATCTTATATGTCTAAGCCAATTTACAAAAGTGTGTGACAGAAAATCAGATTATCAGCTATATATCACACAAAACACTTCTATTACATTCACTTAGTGATCATAGAACTGAACGTAATTATACAAATGGCAGAGTATTCTGCGCCATTTTTTTTGTTCTTTTATTCATCTCCTTTTCGTTTTACGTCTGGTATTTGTTCATATTTTCTCTTTTTCAAACATCTCTCATAACAACATAAGTAAATGTGACTGAATTTATTTTTATTATCTCATTACAGGCCTGTGAAAATGTCCATATCTGTTTATTTTATTTATTCTTACGCCGAGTCTTTAATTTCGTAACCTCTCTTCTCGAACGCCTCTTTCACTCTCTTTTCCTCTGTCACTCCTTTTTTCTTTCTCTATATTATTTGCAGAGGCTCCAACATACCATAACACTGGCGTTTTCTGTTCTCTATTTGTGATGTTAATTCTAATATTTTTACTCATCCGTAATTTACTATGCCTTTGTGGTATTAATCATTAATAACGAAATGTTCAGATGACAGACTTTCACATATATATATATATATATATATATATAATATATATATATATATATATATACATATATATATACATATATATGTATATAAATATATATATATATATATATATTTATATATATATATATATATAATATATATATATATATATTTACATATATATATGTGTGTGTGTGTGTGTGTGTGTATATATGTATATATGTATTTATAGGGAGAGAGACATATGCATGTACTTATATATGTAAATATATATTGTATTATCGTCATGGAATACGGTTCAGTCGAGGTGCACTAATATAAGCTTTAGTGTGTCATTCACGATACTAGCATCGAGGTTTCTATTCCATTATTTAAGAATTTCGTAACCATCGTTTCGAACTACAGTTCATTAAGAAAAGTGTAGAGTACTCCAACAGGTATTAATTTATTTCTATGTAGGAAATCACCGTTGACTATTTATTATGCCATAACTATCGTGTATTGTTGGACTGATATGCACCATTGAATAAGAAAAGGATAATAAAAACATATATATATATAGAAAACCATACAGATAGGGTGACAAAGACTACAGGTGCCACATACAACAGAGGAAGATTTGGGAATATGCGCCGTGCATTCGCAACTTATATACATACACACAACACACAAACACACATATATATATGCATGTATATGTTTATGTGTATATGTACATATATGTGTGTGTGTGTGCGTGTGTGTGCGCGTGTGTTTGGGTACACATACACATATATATGCACTTTTACTCTTTTACTTGTCTCAGTCTTTTGACTGCAGCCAAGCTGGAGTATTGCCTTTAGCCGAACAAATCGACCCAAGGACTTATACGAACGCTACGTTACTGGGCCGTAAACACAGCAACATCGGCTGTCAAGCGATGGTGGGGGAGGGAGAACTACAAGCAAAAATATATACATTTATATGTAGGTGTGTATGTATATATACGACGGGCTTTTTTCAGTTTCCGGCAACGAAATCCACTCGGCCCGAGGTTATAGTAGAAGACATTTGTCAAGGTGCCACTCAGTGGGACTGAACCTGGAACCATGTCGTTGGTAAGCAAGTTGCTTACGACAGCCACTCCTACTCCTGTTATATTTTGATTGGTTTCAGCCAAAGGTTCGGACCATGCTGCAGCACCGTCTTTCGGTGTGTATGGTTCTCCTTTCGGAACTCTTTTGAGTGAAGGGGCGAGTTGGACGGAATTCCTCTTCACTGTCCCTCCTGCCGCGATGGGGGTTCAAATATAAATTTGTTCAGACACATCTTTTTGAAGATCTCCACATCTGCACCTCGCAAAGCACTGACGTTGTTTGACAGGATGTTGAACATTACACACACACACACGCACACGCACTCACGCTCATATACACACGCACGCCTACACATACACACACATAATTATATATATATATATATATATAGAGAGAGAGAGAGAGAGAGAGATATGTGCGTATATAATATTACATATTATACATACCTAAACGCATGCATGCATCAATATAATTGTGACTAAGACGTTCACAGGAAACCTAAAGTCAAATGTAGTAGTAGTAGTAGTAGTAGTAGTAGTAGTAGTAGTAGTAGTAGTAGTAGTAGTAGTAGTAGTGCAGAATTTTGGTTGCAACTATACAGATGACTCCGCGGTGAGATATCTAGTCACTTAAATCGTCTCCTGTATTATTTTAAGTTTTGGTGTATGTATTCTTGTGCGAACTACTGACGGAATCAGCACCGTCTTTGGGGCACAGTGACAGTCATACACACACACACACACACACACCTTTCGACCTTCTGTTTTCGGTAAAGAAATATGAATGAAGTACTACAGTCGATTATACTGACTGTTTTGAGTCCATTAAAAATATTAGGCCTTAAGCCTATGTTAGAAACATTTCTATGAAGTTGGGTGAAAATTACTGATACCAGCACAAGGAAACAAATTTTGGTAGGAGGCGTTCTATTTGCCTGACTTCATCTCAATACACTGATTCTATAAATACGAATGCATTACTTTTTTTTTCTTTTATGTTTTACTTGTTTCGGTCATTGGACTGCGGCCATGCTGAGGCAGCTCTTCAAATGGTTTGGTTGAAAGAAAGAAAGAAAAAAGAAAGAAAGAAAGAAAGAAAGAAAGAAAGAAAGAAAGAAAGAAAGAAAGAAAGAAAGAAAGAAGGAAAGAAAGAGAGACAGAGACGAATTTCCACACAACTTGTGTCTACCAAATTCACTCACAAGGCAATGGTTCCGTCCAGGTTATAGTAGGAGAATACGCCTTGCAAAGGAAATGACCCGAAACCAATTAGTTGCAAAGCGACCCTCTTAACCACGAACACCTGTTATTTACTGAAGTTAATACCAATAAATAATTCATAGCACTTCTACTGTAAGACCTTTTACCTATATGAAAATAATTAATATTTAAAACGTTAATAACGAGATAAGATATACTGTTGTTATGACAGAAATATTTTACATATATCTTTATATACATGTTGCATAAATATTTTCATTCATAATTCCAGTTTGTTTGCTTTCATTTTTTAAATGTCGGTAATATGGTTAGTGGAGGCGCAATGGCCCAGTGGTTAGAGCAGCGGACTCGTGGTCGGAGGATCGCGGTTTCGATTCCCAGACCGGGCGTTGTGAGTGTTTATTGAGCGAAAACACCTAAAGCTCCACGAGGCTCCGGCAGGGATGGTGGTGATCCCTGCTGTACTCTTTCACCACAACTTTCTCTCACTCTTACTTCCTGTTTCTGTTGTACCTGTATTTCAAAGGGCCGGCCTTGTCACTCTCTGTGTCACGCTGAATATCCCCGAGAACTACGTTAAGGGTACACGTGTCTGTGGAGTGCTCAGCCACTTACACGTTAATTTCACGAGCAGGCTGTTCCATTGATCGGATCAACCGGAACCCTCGTCGTCGGAACCGACGGAGTGCTTCCATCCAATATGGTTAGTAAACCAGAAATTCTTGAATTTTTTTTCTCAAATAATGCAGTAATATTATGGAGACATAAATATTTCGCCTATGTTTATCGCACCTGCATATTTTCAAACGTGGATCTATATTTCTCTCTTTAAATTGTTATGAATTTTATGCCTACTTTTTACCTTTAATCTGATAAAAGTACTTTTCCTTTTTCTCAGAGTTATATTGTGACAGCGTTGTATGTGCACTTAACTATAAACGTATATTAATAAGTTTCTGCTTAACATTTCACATAACCAGGTTTGAAATGGGTACTTTGTTAATAATAGTTCTTATCAGTTACAGTCTAATCTCTTATTATAATATAGAATAAATAGATTTCAATAAAAAAATTAAAGCCGCAATGTATTTCCTAATTTCACAAAGTAATGTGGAAAAAATACATTAATAATTATGCGTAATAGAAAACACCCGAAAAACAAATTGAATATAAAACAAATAAGATATTTATTCAATAATTTAGCCTCTCTTGTTTCTCCCTTGTCTGTTATTTTAAAGTTGAAATTCAATATAGAAATAAATGTTCGTTCCGTTCAGTGTTTGACACCAAATCTAAAGGAAGGTGCATTGCTATCGAGTGATTACAAGATATTATAGGCGTCTTCATAAACCTAAGATTACAATAGTGTGTCTCCTATGTATCATGACCTATATTGCTATTGAGACTTTATGCGCCAATCTATTGGTTTTCATATCACACTTTGAAAATTACCTATATTAACACTAAGAATATTAGCATTTACAGCAACTGCAATGGTGTAGAGAATAACATTTCAAATATTGAGATATTCCTCTGTGTCTCTTTAGATCTGGTAGTATGGAACCTGTTTATTTATTTGTAACAAAATAATAACTATATTTTCTGTTACACGCAAAAGAAGCTCCTATTTAACCGAATATATTGCAAACGTGATTAGTTTTGCAATAGGAGTATGCGTAGACGGCCTTCCAATTCAAATTGATCTTACTCGTGGTGATATTATGCATATTACATTGTCAAAACTCTAGCGACAGTCACAAGAATAGAATTCCTCACTTAGACCATGGTTTGCGCTGTGCATTATTTTTGAAAAATTCAAGTGTGACCCAATAATTGCATACATGCAATGATTCTGCCGTTACTACTGTAGAGTTTCATCGCAGGCGTCTAAAACGGAGCCTTCTTAATAAATTACTCAAGAAAATACATAGGAAATGATCCACCATCACTCGAGCAAATTCAGTCCTCAACTTGTCCCATTTGCCAAAAAGTTTGCACTACACAAGCAGACCTCCTGATGAGACACATGAGACACATAGAACCATAGAACATGCTTACCACTCTATATTACTGAGCTCAATTGTCGTTCAAGACAAGAGAACGCATCTTTATACATATAAAATAAAAGGTAATTCCCCTTCTGGGAACTTTGCAGTAATTACTCCCCTTCTAGTAATGAGTAAGTAAGCGTGTATATTTATACTTGTGAACATGGATGTATGCATGTATTCACTTGTACTTGTGTGGATGTGTATTTATGCTAATATACACTTTTTTATACACATGTATACGTAATTTTATTTTGTGTACGTTCGTTACACATATTCAGCCACCTATCTTTCTTTCTTTACCACCATTTTTTACATTTATGTGCTTACTCCGGTATATATATATATATATATATATATATATATATATATATATATATATATATAGTTAATCCAAACATAAAAACACAAAGAGAAAACACAACAACGCGAGGACGTGGAACAAGTATAGTATTATTGGACGCTCAGGAAAGAAGGAAAGAAGGAGGGTTTAACGTTTCGAGCGACATATATATAAATGGTGGGGGGGGGGGGTGCGGTGTTCATTGAAAAATGAAAAAGAGCTTAAAGTCCCATAAAAATGTATATTCCTTTCCACTTGTATAATCAAGTCCCATATTCTGTGTAATTCCATGTTTTGCATGTACAAGCATTAAATATTTGTACAGTATTCATAAACTAGGAGAATAAAGTCAGAAAATGAAAAAATAATTCGCTAATATTTATAATTCAATCTATTCTCTATATCCATTTAATCAAACATCAAAAGTAAGTTTTGTATGTATATTGTATATTTAGCTGGAAGCCTCTATGTAGGATATAAATTATATAATAAAGCAGGGCCTGCTTAAATAAATTTTTTGAGTATCTTTCATCCTTTTGTAGGATCTATTTTTCTTTTACTTGCTTGCTTGGATAAGATAATTCAAAAGAGAACTAAGTTACAAACTTTAAAATATGTACTGGACATGCCGCTTCAGTACCTTCTTGACTGGCATGTATAGAAACGTTTTTATTGTACTTCCAGAACCAATAAACTAGCTATCATGCATAAACTTAGTTGCAAATATATTTGACTATTTTCTGTTATACTTCAAGATCCTCACATTTAGCTCACTTTTTTTTCTTGATTACATATAAAAGAATCTCATATTTTCAATGGTATTTGAGCCAATTCTTTTGGTTTTCCATCTTGATCAAATTATTTCGTAAAAGATGAAGACAGCGAGCTAGCACAACCGTTACCACGCCGGACAAAACGCTTGGTGGCATTTCTTCCGTCTTTACGTTCTGAGATCTAATTCTACAGTTACTAATTTTAGCTTCCATCCTCTATCACCGTCCCACAAAATCTCAGGCCTTATACCTATAGCAGAAATAGTACACCGGAGGAAATGCTTAGAAGCATTTCGTCCATCTTTACGTTCTGTGATCAATTTACGTTGAGCTTGGGTTTGCCTTTCATTAATTTGGCGGGCTTTAAAATAACTTCCAGTCCAGTAGTGGGTCGATGAAATCGATTTCCCCTTCCTCTAAATATGTGTTGGCCCTGTGCCAACATTTAAAACCATTATCTGATATCATTGATAAATGCAACCGGCCATTTAGGTATAGTACATAACGATTATATACCATTGGCTTTAAGATCAAATATATGGATGGATCAGAACAGTTTGATTCAAAATCTTGATACTCTAAGTTTCAAGTGTGGCGCTAATCTTCGGCCATTGGATTTTGAATCAAACTGTTCTCATCCATACCACCAATGAATGTGTTGAGTGCCCTTCCTTCGTTTGTTTACTCACTCCTATATATATATATATGTATATGTATATGACTGTGTGGTAACTAGCTTGCTTACCAACCACATGGTTCCGGGTTCAGTCCCACTGCGTGGCACCTTGAGCAAGTGTCTTCTACTATAGCCTGGGCCAACCAAAGCCTTGTGAGTGGATTTGGTAGACGGAAACTGAAAGAATCCTGTCGTATATATGTGGGTGTTTGTGTCTGTGTTTGCCTCCCAGCATCGCTTGACAACCGATGCTGGTGTGTTTACGCCTCTGTCACTTAGCGGTTCGGCAAGAAAAACCGATAGAATAAGTACTAAGCTTACAAAGAATAAATCCTGGAGTCGATTTGCTCGACTAAAGGCGGTGCTCCAGCATGGCCGCAGTCAAATGACTGAAACAAATAAGAGAATAGAATATATATATATATATATATATATATATACATATGCATATATATATATATATGTATAAGGGTGAAAAGGAACACACGAGTTGATATATATGAAAAAACAAGTCAAAAATAGAAAATGCTAAAATAATTTTATAGTGAACATTTCAGTACCGGTTTCGGTCATTTTGAGACCTTTTCAACTGTAACGATTAAATAATTAAATTTAGAAAAATTAGAAGAAAAGTTTTTTTAAAAGAATATTTCTATAGTAGTGTTCAGATTTAAGTGGCATTCTGCCTTTCTCTGACTCCCTTGTTTGCACTTGTGTGTTGGAGGTCGTTGTGAGTTCTTGGTAGGGTAGTAGAGGAAGAAGGCTGGTGAGGAAAGGGGGGTGGGAGAATCTGGGAGTGCCCTGATGGTCGTATTTTGAATGGTCAGTGGCGGCTGGCAGTCTCAGTTCAATTCAGGAGAATATTTATATTGACAGGCTTGTTTATAGAATTAGCGTAGGTGTTATACTAAAAAACATTAGTGACAAAGTTAAGGGGTAGGGGGTGGAGAAGTAGAAGAAGAAGAAGGAGAAGGAGAAGGAGAAGGAGAAGGAGAAGGAGAAGGAGAAGGAGAAGGAGAAGATGATGGTGATGGTGGTGATGATTATGACGACGATGATGATGATAATGATGATGATGAAGAAGAAGAAGAAGAAGAAGGAGGAGAAGGAGAAGATGGTGGTGATGATGGTGGTGATGATGATGACGACGATGATGATGATAATGATGATGATGAAGAAGAAGAGGAAGAAGAAGAAGAAAAAAACAGAGAAGGGAGAATATGAATGGGTGTAAGTATAGCTATGAAGGGGCTGATTAGTAATGGATTCTATGGAGTGTAATATTTGTGTGTGTATATATATTTTTCTTTTATTCTAAAGTTGAGGTATATTAATTGTTTGTCGTAGACCCGTTAAGAAGTGGCTTGTATTTTGTAATAAAGAGATTTTCTTTACTTATTCGTTGTCTCGAGGTTGTATCGTCCCTAAATTGGTAGAGGGGGAAAATTCTGAAGTTTGGTGTTTTTTTTGTTGGCGCAAGTATCTATGTGTTGGCTAAAAGCTATTTTTCTGTTTTGGGGAATTTTTACCTGGGATCTGTGCAGGGCCATTCGTTTACGCAAACCATTTTTTGTTTGGCCTATGTACTGCTCTTGACACCCGGAGCAGGTTAGTGAGTATATTAGGTTCTCCGAAGCACATGTGAAGTTGCTTTTCACTGTAAACCGTTGTCCCTGTTTGAAGGAGAACTCTGATCCCTCAATTAGATAGTCGCATATCCCGCAATTGGGTCTTCCACATTTTTTTACTGTCGGCTTCTGTGTTGAAGAGTGAATTCGGGCTTGTGTAAGGAGACTTTTCATGGATCTAGGCTGTCTTTTGCTTTTTATGATCGTGTGTGTTTGGAGGATTGTGTTCATTCTGTGGTCTTTTTTTAGGAGGGGTATGTTGTGGAGGATGGTGTCGAAGGCTTCGTTATTGAGAGGGTTGTGTGTGGAGATGTATGGTAAGGCTTTTGGTTGTAAGTTTTTCTTTGATTTGGGATGTCTCAGTTCCTTGGTGTTAAGTTGAAGGGCACGTTGAATGCACTTGTCAATAAGTGAAGGTGGATAGTTCCTGGTGATTAGGGTATCTTTTAGTTCTTGTAGTCGTGTGTCTCTGGTGTTTGCGTTAGAGACTATAGTGCATATCCTTTTTGCTAGATTGAAGGGGATATTCATCCTGGTGTGTCTGGGGTGGCATGAATTGACCTCCAACACACAAGTGCAAACAAGGGAGTCAGAGAAAGGCAGAATGCCACTTAAATCTGAACACTACTATAGAAATATTCTTTTAAAAAAACTTTTCTTCTAATTTTTCAAAATTAATTATTTAATCGTTACAGTTGAAAAGGTCTCAAAATGACCGAAACCGGTACTGAAATGATTGATGATTCCAGTTTCAGCTCATGAGCTGTGGCCATGCTGGGGCACAAAATTATTTTAGCATTTTCTATTTTTGACTTGTTTTTTCATATATATATATATATATAATATATATATATATACATATGCATATATATATATATATATATATTATATATATATATATATATATATACATATGCATATATATATATATATATATATATATATATATATATATATTATATATATATATATATATATATATATATATATATAATATATATATATATATATATGCATACATGTATTGGCATATGAATTCGTGAGTTCGATTCCCGGCGGCGAGTTGTGTCGTTAAGCAAGACAATTTATTTCACGTTGCTTCAGTTCACTCACCTGGTAAAAATGAGTTGTACCTGTGTTGTCCAACGTGCCAGCCTTATCAAATTCTGTGTCACGTTAAAACATCCTTAGAACTACGATAAAGGTACGCATGTCGGTATAGCGCACGGTAATTTCACAAACAGTCTCTTCTGTTGATCAAATCGATTGGATCACTCGTCGTCGCAATCGACGAAATGCCAAGTCAGCCAGAAGTCAAGTGCTTACGTTGCTGTAATTGATTTATTCCCTCTCTTCAAAATGTCTGACCTTCTATGAGAGTGAGAAAGAATATTATTCAGATATGGGTTGGAGGGTGGAGGTGCGTGGCTTAGTGGTTAGGGTGTCAGCATCACGATCGTAAGATTGTGGTTCTATTCCTGGACCGGGCGACGCGTTGTGTTTTTGAGCAAAACACTTCCTTTCACGTTGCTCCACTCCACTCAGGTGGCAAAAATGAGTAACGCTGCGATGGACTGGCGTCCAGTCCAGCTGGAGAACGCATACGCCATAGAAACCGGGAAACCGGGCCCATGAGCCTGGCTTTAAAAGGGCGCATTTATTTATTTATTTTTATTGGTTGGAGAAGGGGTCAATGCCTTTTATATAAAATCGTAGGATTTACTCCGATGCTAGAATTTTGTTGTTTCTTTTTGCTGGTGTTGTTTTTTAACCCTAGGTCAATGCTTATCCTGCAAATAAGTTCAAGAATAAACCAGGGCTCTTATTCATGATTAGAGCAATTTCAGTTAACATCTATCACAATCGTTCCTGGTAAAATATTTATACATCAAAATATCATATTTCTCTGCAGGCAGACCTCGTTGTTTTGCCTGTTTTTAGTTCTATTTTTCCTACCCCCCCCCCTTCATAGCAAGCAATTATTAACATGATATTATTTATGATGACAGATAATTTTGTTTTTATATACGGTGCTTGTTTTATGTATCATTTATGTTTATAAAAACTGATTAGTGTCATATGTGTGTTATAAAATGTAATTATATTACACTCTTTTCTGTTTGATTTCTCTTCATGTACCGATGTTGTTTGTCTCCCTTCACTTCGTTTCTTCTATTTATAATTTACAATAGATTAAAAATGTACGCGTGTCTGGCGGTTATAAACTATGTTGCTTCCTCAATATATTTCCATTTGAACGAGACGAGGTTAATTTGTTCAAATACACATATATACATATATACTTTAGGACATCTATGTATATATATATATAGGGGGGGATGTGGCTGTGTGAGTGTGCATTTATATGTGTGTGTGTGTGTGTACACAATGCATACATACGTATACGTACATTTGCATAAATATATGTATTCATGTGTACATATCTGTGTTTATGGGGCGCTCTTGTGTGATTCATGTTAGAGATTATACATACAAATATATGTGCGTGTGTGTGAGTGTGTGTGCATGTGTGTATGTATATATGTATGTACGTGTATCTGATCGGCCATTTATTTCTGTTTGTTTGTGTATGTGCATATCTTTACATACGTATCTAAAATGATATACGCACACATTAGTATGAACATATTTACATAGTACACACACACACCACACACACACACACACACACACATATATATATATATATATATATATACATACATATTTGTATATATGTGTGTATGTGTGCGTACATGTATGTGAGAAAGAGTGCGTGAGTGTGGATAAATGTATGATATATTATTTTAATAGACAGATATAAATTCACTATTTCTATTTACTACAAAATGTAGCAACTACCTTTGAACTGCATCCTTATTCTATCGGTCAATACTGATATTTTAAATTTGTTTAAAATAGCAGTCGTATATATGCAGTATATAGTAAGTCCATTTATGGACGAGATGTTGTTCCAACTATTCCTTCATTACGGTCGTTTCAACATTAGATGGTTCAGTTATAAATATTAGTGATTGTGTATCATGTGATATTACACAAAACTCCTACGTGGTACACTGGCAGAATCGTTAACACATCTAGCAAAATGCTAAAATTCAAATTTCGCTGATGTTAACTGATAAGATAAGTTGCAGCTAAGCACTGAAGTCGCTATAATTTACTAACCCCAGCATCGCTGATCTTGAGCCGAAATTTGAAACCAATAATACACAACAATATATATATTTATGATATAGAAAGACTTTTACAGCTTCTGTATTTTTTCTCGTTTTATTTCTAATGTTCTTTTAGTCTTTTATTCTTTTACTTGTTTCAGACTTTTGAATGCCTCCATGCTGGAGCACCACCTCTAGTCGAATAAATCGGCCCAGTACATATTATATCGGTTGCGTTTGCCGGACCGTTAATTTACGTAAACGCAACAGCATCGGTTGGCAAGCGATGGTGAGAGGAAAAAACACAGACACACCAACATATACATACATATACGAGGTGTGTATGAAAAGTCATGAGCATCAAAAACACAAAACATCTTACAAGACTTCTGATGATTTATTTTTCAGCATCGTCCCCCTCGATGGTTGAACGCTTTATCCAGCGGTGCTGAAGCGCCATTATCCCGCCATAGAAGATCTCTTTTGTTTGAGACTGCAAGAAACCTCCTACAGAGCTTATGACGTCATTGTCACTGGAAAAATAGCGACCAACCAGTTTTTTTTCATTTTGGGGAATAGATGAAAGTCAGAGGAGGCAAAGTCTGGCGAATAAGGCGAATGGGGAACAAGTTCGTATCCACAATCACGAATTGTTGCCATGGCACCAACTGAGGTGTGGGCGAGAATTTTGTTGCGATGAAAAACGTCTCCTCTGGTGAGCATTCCCGGCATTTTTTCTTTGATTGCTTCTCGGAGGCTTTTCAGCAGCTGAGAATAGTATAGCACTGTCACGGTGTGACCCTTTTCAAGAGAATCGATCAGCAAGACACCTTGACAATCCCAAAAAAACGGATGCCATGACCTTGCCAGCTGAAAGAATGACCCTAACCTTCTTTGGGGTAGGAGAAGATGTGAGCTACCACTACTTTGATTATTCTTTGGTTTCAGGCTGGTAGCGTTGAGCCCAACTTTCGTCCTTAGTAATGAAACGAGCAAGAAAATTGTCTTCATCGACTTCAAACAGTTCCGAGTTGCTTGTGGACAAAGCGCACCTGGTGCGTTTCTGTTCAGAAGTCAAAAGGCAGTTTCAGGCCTCCCTGGTCTGGGATCATCTTCCGCACTCTCCCTGCTACGCTCGAATTCATTTACCCAGCGTTTAACTGTTGCATATGAAGGAGCATTGTCTGTTAAGTTTCTCACCATATCTTCATGGATTTCTGATGAGTCGTGCCTTTCAAATGAAAGTACTTATGACAGCACGATACTCAGTTTTCTCCATTTTCCTTGTCACCTTGACACTTGTTTATTCAAACATCTGCAACAAAAAAAAATTTAAATATCAGAATCATGAAAATTAACAACAATACGACGAAAAGACTGTACTTACCTGAAAAAATTGTTTCAGCTATATAGCAGTCCCATTTCTGCGTTAGGCTCAAAACTTTTCATACACCCCTCATGTATGTATATATATATATATATATATATATATATTATATATATATATATATATATATATATATGTATATACACATACGACATTCTTGCAGTTTCCGTCGACAAGATCCACTCACACTTTGGTCAGTCCGAGGCTGTAGTAGAATACACTTGACCAAGGTGTCAAGCAGTGGAACTGAACCCGAAACCATGTGGTTGGGAAGCAAGCTTCATACCGCGCAGTCACACCCGCGTCTTTTCCCTATTTTTCCTGTAATATTTTCTTATGAAATAGGCATAATATGTGAATCTGTTCGAGTGCTCGATCATATATATGTAACGCTGTCCAAGCGCATCCGAATATCGCAGGTTCCGTGCAGGAAACTTAATGTAGCGTACGATTAACTATTGTATTCATTAAACAATATTAAGAAACTGAGTGTGTTGTTTTTGCTGAGCCGATCAACAGGCATATATTACACTATATGTGTGTGTATGTGCGTATGTACGTGAGAGTGGTTTTCCGAATGTGTGTGCGGGTGTGTATTCTCCTGTTTGTTTCAGTCGATGAACCGCAGCCATACAGAAGCAACGACTGGAAGAAATGTAAATTTATTCAATCCACCATTGTACTCATTATGTTTGGCATATATTTTTCATCAACGTCTTGCTGAAATTTTAAGCTAGATTTCAGAAAAAAAACAACACTAGTTATCAAGCAGAGAGTATCAGTTACAAAAATACACACGTTAATTTTTCCCTGTCAACTTTTTCCTGGAGAAGAATTCAGTCCGTAACGTTGAACTTTTCTTGCCACAGCATGTTCTCTGTACATATTCTTTGAATTTACTAAATAATACAAGTGTTGTCGAAGCAGGTTGATGTTCTCGTTGGAGTATTATATATATATATATATATATATATATATATATATATATATATATATATATATATATGTATGTATGTATGTGTGTGTGTGGTGGTATATATATATATATATATATATAATATATATATATAATGTATATATGTATATATGTATATGTATATGTATATATATATATATATATAATATATATATATATATATATATACATATCGATAGATAGATAGATAGATAGATAGATATATAGATAGATAGATAATAGATAGATAGATAGATAGATAGATAGATATTGGCATGTACATACTCATATATGTATATATATGTATATATATATATGTATATTAGTAAAAGGATACGCTGTGTATATCTACCTGGTGGAGATAACAGTCAAAATTCTTATTTAAACCGCCGACAAAAAGACACTGATAATAACTACAGAAATCAAGCGTCTATGAGTATATGTGTTACGAAAATCATCCCACATACCAGTATGGCATCCAGCTATATATTTGTTTAGTATTTGGACTCAAGTGAACCGGTTTCTAGACTGCAACTGATTCGTTTTGTGCCAAATCATAGCATTTTCACTGTGAAAAAATAATTATAATAGGGAGCAAATAATTCAGCAGAAAATATTTGCGAAAATACCATTAAGTCTATTATTATCTACGAGAGAAAAAACTTAAATTGATAATAACAGTATTAATAATGTAGGCGATAGCAGGCGCCAAAGAGCATTAAATAGCCGAAGGATTAACATCTATATTAATCATAGGACATATTGAGTATGTCTACCTGCTGGAAATAGCAGTCGAGACTCTTATTTAAACCACCGAAAAAGATGACACTGATATTCATTGCAGCTATTTAATATTTTGGGGTGGGGTCTGCAATCGCCTATATTATTAATTCTGTTATTATCAATTAATTATTTTATCCTAGATAATAATAGAGTTAGTGGTATTATACATATATAAATATATATATATATATATATATATATACCACTATGTACACATACTCACATACGTATATAGATGGATGTGTGTGTATTGTGTGTGTGAAATTACAAAGCTTTATTTTTATGATCTGTAACAGAAGATGGCTTGTCCGAAATGAATCATTTAAACGTTTTTACTGGAGAAAGAAAAAGCAATATTAAAAACAAAAGAAAGAGTTTCATCAAAAGTGTCTCGCAATTTAGTTCCGTTCGTTTTTGAACTCGACATTTTGAATGATATACATCAATTTCCCATCGTTTGCACGGACTCCATATTCCTGTGTTGTAAATTGAAATAATTGTGGAGGCAGAAGAAGCACATTGTCATGCCAGTTAATTAGTAATATGAAGGTGAAACGAAGAGGCTGAATATTATACAAAATATTATTCATGAGAAAGCCGACATTCCACCCAGTTACAAATGTCGCTCATATAACTTATAATATCCAAGAATTACATTGACGTGTATAATCCCTCTTATATCATATTGCTAATAAACTACGGTCATTTTCGATCATAGATTTCTTTTTATTTTATGCTTTGTTTTCTTTCATTTTTTTTTTACATTTCTTCAGATTTTCTATTAAAAAGATTATACACATAATGCGGCTGACTGCTATAAATATTATTGTACCGTGTAGAATATCCATTCTATCTCATCTTACAAATTACTACGGCCATTTTGGAGACGTTTGCTCTTCCTCCAGCACGCGGTTTTTTGTGTTTCTTTTTATACTTTAGATTCTCTTAATTCTTTAGATACACTCAATATGATTCGCTGCTATAAAATCATGTCTAGAGAATCACCATTGTTAATTACTATCCAGTTATAAAATTCTTACGAAAATTTATAATATATCATGATTTGGTAATGATTCCTACCCTCGTTCCAAAATATTTTTTTTCTTACAGAAATTTTTTCCATTCTTTCCTTCTATTATCTTTTTCCATGAAATCGAGACATATTTTATTAATTTATTGTTAAAAAAGCCAAAAGACACATGAAATTTGAATAATAAAATGATCAAGAAAACGAAATTATATTCATTATGTCAAAGAGTTTTAAGAAATTAAACAATTATCGTTCTTTAGTGCCATTTTTTTATATTTAATATAAAACGATACATTTAAATTTTATTTCACAATATTTTTTTGCAGCCTTCATCAGAATCATAAATTCAGAAGAAAACGATGAGAAAAATAAATAACAAGTTTTAAAATAGTTAAGCTAGCAATTTTTATTTTCATTCTTTACACAGAATAACCTGGGTCTATAAATTAATTAATTACATTTTCAACTTGAAAAATATAATTATGGAACATTTTTATTATATAATCAAAAGAGAAATTATTTTCTACCAAGGAGATTCATTATTTTGTAACAAAAATGTCTCATCCGGTATTTGATAGCACTGAGAACGGTTAAGTATACTCGCTTTGTCTCTGTCTCATTCTCTCTCTCTCTCTTTCGCTCTCCCTCTTTAACCCTCACACACTCTCTCTCTCCCTCTCTCTCTCTGTCATGCTCTCTCTCACTCTGTAGATACTTGTGTGTTTGTATACATATGTGTATGTATATATGTATGTATATATGTATATATGTATGTGTGCACTATTATGTGTACATGTATGTATGTGTGTGCATGTATGTATGTGTATGCATGTATGTATATGTATGCATGTATGTGTATGCATGTATGTGTATGCATGTATATATGTATCTGTGTATTTTATAATCTTATGCTTGCGTTACTCATAAACAGAAATGTTCCTTTTCCACTCGTTTCCATGAGTGGAACTTTGGTCTAGTTGATCTAATGTTATCAAGCGGTATCCAACGATAATCAAGAGGTTTAACCCTGAAGCGTAAAACCTTCCTGTTAGTAGGTCAGGAGAGGTGGCCATATCATTGCTCATCATCTCTTCCTGACTTCTAGCTTAACACGTCTCTCTTGTTCCATAACCAGCAAGAAGCTCTTTGTGCTGCATCCCCTATCCTACCCACAGCTCCATTCTGCTCTTTTCGTCTCACTGTAGTGATTTTAAGTATCTTGCAGACCGACTGGGTTGGAAAACACTTGCAACCAGCCTCAACTGGGAAAAGTCAACATCCTGCAGCAGGCTACCGTACGTGTCACCTTTCTATTTTGTGTGAGTGTGCGTGTACATACATACATACATACATATATATATATGTATGTATGTATGTACACACACACTCACACACACACACATACACACACACAGATATGTATATATATATAGGTGTGTGTGTGTGTGTGAGTTATGTTTTCGCTAAGGTATAGCGTTTCCTAATATCTAGTTGTTAGAAATAAATATATTTATACTTTAGATTAAAGCATCAGATTTGTAGCGAGCCTAGTATGAATTAATGAGTAGCAAAAGAAGAAATACGTAACCATCTTCATTATCTTACAGTTGTTTCTATCATAACAAGCATTGCGATCAGAGATGAGTATCTGTATTGCATCTACTCCCTCATGACCATTGTATTTATATACATACACACACACACATACACTGACATATATATATATATATATATATATTATATATATATATATAATATATATATATATATGCATCTATTTGCGTCTATTTTCTTTCCTCCACCTCACTCTATATTTTGTATGACATCTAACCTAAATATGACTTAATCATCCTCTCACACCGTCTCCGATGAAAGGTTATAATTAATAAATATCTGGAAACAGCTGTAAGACCTTATATATATATATATATATATTATATATATATATATATATATACTAGCAGTATCGCCCGGCGTTGCTCGGGTTTGTAAGGGAAATAACTATATAAGCATTTTTAGAGAGTTACTTCCCTTATAAATTCGGGCTTTCTTAGCCATTTTTGTTTTGGTGTCTTCAAGCCATGAAGTCGTTGTTCTAAAAGAACGCTGGTTTCCTTCACAACGCATTACGACGTTGATTTCTTTACACTCCCTTCCCCACAGCTTCACGAGGGAGGGAAGAAGGGGGAGAAGCAAACATGTGCAGGCGTGAGCGTGGACGCCAACTCCGCCGCCATCGACACACGATGCATTTTATGCATTAAAATGGAATAAAAAATGATGTTAAATTATTTTTAAAATCGTAGACTCATCGTTGACGCGCGCTAATAGTCAGACGGGCTCGATATGAATCACGACTATAAGATACCCGAATTTGGTTAAACTGCACCGCAAAATGTGGGAGGAGTTAGGAATCTAAATCGAAAGGGACAGACACTCACACAACTAGTGTTTTATATATATAGATATGAGAGTGTTTGTATGCATATATATAATATATATATATATAGAGAGAGAGAGAGAGAGAGAGAATGAGAGAGAGACATGGAGAACGAGAGGGATATAAAGGGGAAAATAGAAACGATGGGCTTCAACATAACTTTCGTCTATTAAGCTCACTTTTAATGCATTGGTCATCTCAGAGCTATACTTGAAAACAACTGTCGAAAGTGCAGGTGCTTGTAATGTATCATTTTACTGAATTGCAGCAAAATTCATATTATTTCGTTCAAACAAGAAAACATATAACTGTTAATAATCTAATTTTGTGCAATTACTTCTATAATTCAACATTTGTTGGCGGCTCCTGTAATAATTAAACATTTTGAGCATCTTGATAATAAGTACCATTTTTACTATGCTGAGCAAAATTCGGTCACTGAGTCATTCACCTTTCTCAGAACTTGGAATGAAGTCTGTAGTATAATTGGTGCAGTATTTGTACTCATGTACAACATTCAGACTCATTGTATATTCAGTGGGCCATTTGTTATCGTACACAAAACCGGAGTACAGTTCTGTGTTTATATATATATATAATTATATATAAACAAGTTGCAATTAACCCTTTATTATAATTATATATAATCCTTACCGAATATGACCATTTCCATACCGAAAAATCTACTAGGTGAAATTTATTAATTTTATTAAATTAATCATATTTCACCCCTTATGTGTATACATATATATACATATATACACACACCACACACACACACAGACACACACACACACACACACACACACACACACACGTATATATATATATATATATATATATATAATATATATATATATATATATATATATATACATATATATATATTCATAGATATATGCATATCTACGTATCTAGGACAATCCATAATGGAATCTGACGGAAGGATAACTCCGAGAACAAAGAAATAAGAACCCACACTATGATAAAAGCCATAGTCACTCATAATAAAAAGGAATACTGGTGGAATGTCCCAGTGAAAACTTCAATAAAATGAATGTAAGCACAACATACCTGAAATAATTATTTCGGATAGAGAAGGGAAACTGTGTTCAGTTTTGGAAATTAGCCTTCCAGCGTATGTTAAAATGAAGCTGAAGATCAGTGAAAAAGAGAATACCTTCGCTGAACTATTGAGAAATCTGCAGTTACTCTATCCAGATTACAGGTCCAGGTTTATACATGTAGTTATTGTGGCCCTGGAATGTGTAACACACTGCCTAAATACCAGTCTCAAAACCGGAGAGGAGAAAGCTTATTCGAAGACAACAGTTGCATGTGAATACATACATAAAGCTAAACATACAAAGCTGCTTACATACATACATACATACATACATACATACATACATACATACATACATACATACAAGAATACCTTGTTGTTGATGTTAAAATTCCAATGAAGAGGCCTTGGATCTAGGTTAGAAACCGTCTCTTTCTCTATATGCAAGAAATCTTGAAATAAAACTGAACAATGACATATATACATACATACGAGATATGTTCCGTTGTGGATAGCAGCTGTCCTCTGGACACGGATACGGTTAGAGAAATACAAGAAAAAGAGGACATCTATGGGCCATAGATAAGGGGTTCGAAAATCCATTACCCACGATAAACTTTTAGGTTCATACCTATTATCATTATTGGAGTGGTAGGTGTCATACCAACCCATCTGTTTCAAAATATAGCTGAACTTGAGAATTCGAGGGAGGAATGCAAATCCTATGCTACGATATCCAGGACTATAAAAAGCAAGGCCATTCTTAAGATTTTAAGGACGATGGTTTAAACAAGAAACACAACCTTGCTACGAAGTATGTGGCTAGTAAGAATTTACTTTAAAATAAAATAAAGAGAAGAACATTATGCATACATACATACATGCATACATACATACATACATACATACATACATACATACATACATACATATATACATACATGCATACACGCACACACACTCTCTCACACACACATACATTCACCCAAATATAGAGGTCACTTGTGCTGCTGATGTAAATATCTATTTCAAAATCAATGGGAAAAAGGATAACTATGGATACATGCTTCAAAACTGCCAGCTTCTCTGTCCAGGTTATTAATTCAAAGATATACCAATAATAATTGGGTGCACTTAATTTTGTGAGTATTGTGACATTCTGGATAAGCTGAGGTTCTCGGAAAATGAAACCCTGCCAACAAACTCGCACATTACGAATGCAATCTTTAAGTGGAACAATAAATTTATGCAAGTTTAAAATGTGAAATTATTATTGCTTTCTACATGCCAAACATGGAAATTTGTATACATGTTAGCAAGAAGCTCCTACCTCAGAGGACGAATTTAAATAAATATAAACAGAAGACTACATACATACATACATACATACATACATACATACATACATACATACATACATACATACATACATACATACATACATACATACATACACATATACATATCAGAGAGCACAGGTGTGTTAGTCTATGAGAATATATTAGTATACGTATAGATACGAGTTATTAATATAGGCATACATATATCTTTGCAGCATTTACCACAAAATGCTCGAGTTAATACATACTCCCATTATAGGAAGTTATTATTTCACAAATAAATGCAGGCGAGCGGGTAGAATCGTTAGCAGGTCGGGCTAAGTCCTTAGCAGCATTTCTTTCGTACTGAGCTCAAATTCCATCGCAGTCGACTTTGCCTTTCATCCCTTTCGGGATCGATTATAGAAGTACCATTTGAACAGTAACCCCTTCCACCGTAATTTCTGACCTTGAGCGAAAATGTAAAACTAATATTTCACAATTGACATAATTTACAGTTTGTAAAATCCCGACTAAATGAGGGTAAGATAGATATAATTTTACGCCCCAGAGAGACTACGGGACAATTTATGTATGATTTGAACACAAAACCTAGCAACAATGAAAACAAAATCGTCCAAGTTTCTTATCCACTGAGCCACACCAATTATTTGACATACAGAGAAAGGTCTACGTTGATAAGTCTGAGAAAGTTTTCAAGTTTCTAGTTATTTATTCATTGTTGTTATCATTATCGTCTTTGACTTAGTTATAGCACAACTGATGTTGGTACTTCGTTTCTTGTCGTTGTAGCTATTGGTGTTACTGTTGTTGCTGTTGTGGTTGTGGTGGTGATGCTGGTGGTGTTGGGTTGGTGGTGGTGGTTGCATGTCTCTTCATTAAGAGTACAAAGCTACGTTACAAATCAAGTAAATTGTGGAGAATAAATTGCTCGCGGCACTCAAGCTTAGTTATACGTACATTTATCATTTTTCACCAACGAGTATATATGTATATATGTGTATATGTGTATACATATACAATTATAGATATATGTGTGTGTACGTATGCGTACATATACATATAGGTGCATACGAAATGATATATGTATATATATACGTGTAAATGTATATGCGTGTGAGTACATGTATATATATATGTGCGTCTGTACATATGTATATATATATATATACATATATAACACATACATACATACACGCATACATATATCGCACATCTAGCAATGAACATGTACAAGAAATATACATGTATATGAATGCATTCATAAGTGTATATGTATACATGTAAAATATACACATATACATAGGTATAGATGTATATATATAATCCTATATACCATATATATATATATGTGCATATGTGTGTGTGTGTAATTCATAGAAATACGTACATATATAATTTATACAATGTGCATATATACATCACGTATTAATATGCGTTTATATATGCGTATGTGTGCATAATTAGAACTGGGATATCTCATCTGATAGGAAAAGACGATAGTTGTGCGGTGATGGGTAGTTCTCGATCTATTTTATCTTTGGTGGTCCACTTGAAAATAATGAATCACGTGAAATGAATAAATATCTGGGTAAAGGAGAAAAAATAAATTGAAATCAAAGAGTAATATTATTCTAACGAGTTATTCAATTCTGTTTTGATGCTGATATCAACGAATGTCTGTAATAGAACTACGACCAAAGAATTAAAAAAATGAAAGAAAGAAGCGTGGACTTCATCAATATTTTTGTTTCACTTGGGTCCTCATTTTTTAGTACTGACAAGAGGAAATTATGAATATATGTGTGCTTGTGAGTGTATATATGTGTGTATTCATACGTGCGAGTGTGTATGCCATTTTGTGCATATATATACATTTATATATATGTGTGTGTGTATGTATATATGCATATATAGATATGTGTGTATATATATATGTGTATGTATATATATATGTATATATATCTATATATATATATATATATACATATATATATATATATAACATACATATATACATATAATATATATATATATATATATATATATATATATATATATATATATATCAGGAAAAAAGTCATCGTAGAAAATTCTAAAATAATTTTATAATAAAAACATTTTAATACCGGTTTCAGTCATTGAGACATTTTTAACTCTAAGTATGGAAAGCAATTACATTTTGGTAAAATCAAATGAAAAGAATTTTAAAAGAATATTTGCATAATATTCAAATAGAAGGGGCATATCCCTTGTTTCTGCCTGTCTCTGTATCTCTTGTTTACACTTGTGGGTTCGGGGTCGCTGTGAATTCTTGGCAGGGAAGAAGCAGAAGTAGGATGTTGAATGGTCAAGTGCCCTGAAAATGACTTGCTGTGGATGGTAGCAGTGATTGAATTCTTGAGGTATCTCTTTTAAATGTATTGCTTTAATATTTGCGTGGGTGTTATTCTAAGCAGCATTAGTAGTAAAGTAAGGAAGGATGTGGCGGAGAGGAAGAAGAAGACGAAGAATGAATGGAAGGAGAAGAAGCGAAAGAATACTATAAGAATGCGTGAGTGGTATGATAGTAGTAGGATGTTAAATGGTCAAGTGAGCCGAAATGGCTTATTGTGGATTATAGTAATCATTGGGGCTGGGTTTCTATTATTGGCGCAAAAAAAAACCCTATTAATATTTAGTACTAAGTAAGTAGTCAACCTCTATTCCAATACCCCCCGCAACCTAGGAACAGCGGAAATTAACATCTGGCTACACAATGGCCCAGTGGTTAGGGCAGCGGACTCGCGGTCGTAGGATCGCGGTTTCGATTCCCAGACCGGGCGTTGTGAGTGTTTATTGAGCGAAAACACCTAAAAGCTCCACGAGGCTCCGGCAGGGGATGGTGGTGATCCCTGCTGTACTCTTTCACCACAACTTTCTCTCACTCTTACTTCCTCTTTCTGTTGTACCTGTATTTCAAAGGGCCGGCCTTGTCACTCTCTGTGTCACGCTGAATATCCCCGAGAACTACGTTAAGGGTACACGTGTCTGTGGAGTGCTCAGCCACTTACACGTTAATTTCACGAGCAGGCTGTTCCGTTGATTCGGATCAACCGGAACCCTAATCGTTGTAACCGACGGAGTGCTTCCACTCCATTCCATTCCACACAATTACCTCAACAAACTCCCACATCACATCTAAAAAAATTCGTGATATCTTGGAGAATAACTACTTCGTCTTCAAAGACAACTTCTACCGACAAAAATCGGGGACGGCAATGGGTACGAGAATCCACCCCACCTGCTAACCTAGTTATGGGATATCTGGAAAGTAGTCTTTATCGTAAGCTACTAGAAAAAGTACGGTAACCCACTCTCCACTCTACATAGAAAATAACTGGAATAGATACCTGGATGGCTGTTTCATTCTTTGGTATGAATGTATAAAGAAACTTAAAGAATTTCAAGCACTTATGAATGGACTTGATGTAAACATTCAATTCACGATGATCCATCAACAAGTTCCCTTCCTTGTTCATCCTCATGAACAAATCTAACAACGTAATAGGAACAGATATATACTATAAGCCTGCGGACTCCAAGCAATATCTACCGTTCAACTCATGCCACCCGATATACCAGAATGAATATCCCCTTGAACCTAGCTAAAAGGATCTGTGCTATATTTTCTAATGCAAAGACCAGAGACACACGACTACATGAACTAAAGGATACACTCATCACCAGGAACTACCCACCTTCACTAATTGACATATGCTTTCAACGTGCCCTCCAACCCAACATCCACGAACTCAGACATCCCAAATTAAAAAGGAATTTACAACCAAAAGCCCTACCATGCATCTCCACACACAACCCTCTTAACAGGGAAGCCTTCTTTCAAAAAATTCACCCTGTTAAAAAGGACCACAGAATGAACTTAATCCTCCAAACACACACCATCGCAAAAAGCAAGAGACAACCCAAATCTATGAAAAGTCTTCTAATACAAGCCCGAATACGCTCAACAACAACAACACTGAAGCCGTCAGTAAAAAAATGCGGAAGATCCAACTGTGGGATATACGTCAATTTAATAGAGGGATCAGTGTTCTCCTTCAAACAGGGACAACGTTTCACAGGGAAAAGCAGCCTCACATGTGCTTCAGAGAACCTGTTATACGCGCTAACCTGCTCTGGGTGTCAACAGTCTATGTTAAAGGATGGCTGTACACAGATCCCAGATCAAAAGTCCGTAAAACAAAAAAAGTTGATTTATGGGAAATATTATGTTGATAAGGAAATGTACTTTACGATTCTAATCCAGAAACGTAGTCCATAATTAATCCGAAGACTGTGTGATTTCGTTGTTTTTCTTTTTTTTTTGCCATATGTGAGTTACAAATATTGTTGTCTGTGGAGACTTATTTTTGTAGTAAAAGGAAATAGTAGTTCTTTGGCTGCTATTTCTAATATTTTCGGTATGTGGTTTAAGCAACCTGTTGCAAAATACCCTTATTATATATATATATATATATATATATGTGTGTGTGTGTGTGTGTGTGTGTGTGTGTGTTTAAGTGTTTGTGTGTGTGTATACATTTATATGTGTATATATATATATATATGTATATATATTTACATGGTATTTGCATGACACTATATTTTCATATGTGATAGTTTTGCTGTTTTAATCATTGAGCGAGATATATAAGGTATTGGCCATAATCATTTACATGGACTCTATGAGGAATGAAGGAACGGGACACAGTTTACGTCAAAGTGAATAGGAAGCGCCAAAGCTTCCAATGCTGTCCGGTACGCTAAAATCACTGAGGACGTCAATAGAGGATGGGACAATGAATGCATATGGCGGACTTGGGCTGCCATTGTTGGTGTTGTGGCGATCGTTGCTTTTGTTTTTGTTGTGGCTTTAGTCGTTATTTGTGTTACAGTTTTTTGTGGTTTATTTCTTGTTTTTGCAGTAGTCGTCGCTGTTGCTCTTTTTGCTATTATGCCCGTTCTTTCTGCTTGGAATTTTATTGTTGTTGTTGGTGGTGATGGCGGTGGTGGTGGTGGTGTGGTGGTGGTGGTGGTGGTGGTGGTGGTGGTTGTGGTGGTGCTTGTGAATTGCTGCTGTCGTTGCCGTCGATGCTGAAGTATTAGCTCCTGCTTTTGTTCATTCATTTGCTGCTATCTCTCCACTCATTGTTGCTTCTCTTCCTATTTACTTTAACCTTTCTATTTATTTCAATGCCATGCGACCAATAATAAACGTAATTATAACTTGGGCCAACAGATCATTTCCGTCAGTATTTACTAGTATCGGGAACTACATCTTTCCATATGTGGGTCTCTTTTCTAAGACGTATCAAACGTGATTTTTAGAATGTACGTCTGCTATTTCCTGCAAACCGGAAGTCGACATAGAGATACTATTATTCGGTTCACTACAAGAAGACTCTGTTTTTGTTACACTATGAAGTGGAAACTAAATGAATATACTTTCTATGTGTCTATGTGTATAGATAAATGTTATCATAAAAATGTATGCGACACTGAAATCACACGTGACATATATGTACGCACCCCCATGGCCATACACACACGCACACCCACAGACACAGAGACTCACACACACACACAGACAAACACACTGACTCACACATATATTTATAATGTATGTATATATAGGCGCAGGTGTGCGTGTGTGCATCTATGAATATATATATATATGTATATATATATATATATATATATTATATATATATATATTTATATATAAATATATGTATGTATGTGTATGTATATATATATATATATATATATATATATTTATATATAATATATGTATGTATGTGTATGTATATATATATATATATACGCACATACACATATATAGAGAGATTTTAATATACCTATACATATGTATATAATATATAATTATTCATAACTTATAAATTCGTATACATATATTTACATATATGCACACTAAAAGATTATGCCTGTATGTATGTATATATATATATATGTATGTATGTATGTATGTATGTATGTATGTATGTATGTTCGAATATATATGCAGATAAGTGTATAGACGCATACAAAATTACTATTACTAAAATCTTTTCTGCATTGCTTAACTGTAAATTATATTCCGAGGACATTACTAAACCGAATGTAAATAAAATTTTATTTTTACGACATATTTATACTAACTTATCTTCCTAATGTTCCTACTTGAATTATTAAGGCATTATATTTTATAGGGGGATTTGATATACATTATATTCTATCGAAACGTACCATAGTGCTGATGATAACACATCAAAATGTCTCATCGATTTTACATTAGATATATATTATAATGAAAATATTTTCTACGTCATTTAGACACAACTTAGTGATGCAGCAGCGTTAATCTATTACATAATATAAACTATTTTCGTGATGTGGAGCAAAAGTTGTATCAGTTTAAAGTAACACTTTGTATATCATATAAAAAGTAGTTGCATCGTTGAAAGTCTAATTAATTACGGTTAAAACTCGTCCGGTTACTGGACAATTTTCTTCTGCAGCTGTTATATTATTTTCTCTTAAGACTTTACGTCTATTCAAGTTACTATCTCTGATAGAATACTACAGTTAATTACGTTTTCAATGATGTATCTACTTCAAATATGATACGCAGTTTTCTATTCTAAATGATTTTAAGAGAAATATTGAGACATATTTTATAGACCTGCTGCCAGTCTAAAACGGTAAATCGGCGAGTTTACGGTTCTTTACGCTCTGAGTTCAAATTCCATAAATGGCAACGTTATCTTTCGTCCTTTCTGTATCAGTTAAAAATTGGTAACCTTCATGTTTCACCTCGAAGAAATGGTCAAGGAGCATTTTCGCCTCTAGTAGTGTCTTCAGGGTTGATAAATAGGTCTTACTCTAATTTAATTCTTCTTATTGATAACCTCTAGCTAAATTCCATTGATTCTCTTCAAACCGCCCTTTTCAGGACTCTCCACTAATGATTGTTGACAATTGCCCACATCAACTGCCCTTCACTAATTCAATAATCACCCGTCTTTACATGCCGAGATGGAGGCATCCACCTCCCAGTAATCGGGACCCTGTCTGCTGGTCGCATCTAAGCCTACAACGCAGATCAAAAACTTGTGGTCAGCTTGAACTGTAGAAGTTACATTATCCCTATTCACTGGACTAACGAATTACAAAGTGGCATATCCGAGAAATCCGGTCGCTTCCTGTCATTCAGCTCCAAGCCACCGATTTTTGGGGCTTCTGTATGCACTCATTTTATCCGCTTACGCTATACAGTCGTGCTGTGCGTCTAGAATTTAATTCCATTCATACAGTAGTAGTAGAAAGAAGAAGAAGAAGAAGAAGAAGAAGAAGAAGAAGAAGAAGAAGAAGAAGAAGAAGAAGAAGAAGAAGAAGAAGAAGAAGAAGAAGAAGAAGAAGAAGAAGAAGAAGAATAGCTACTGGAGGCGGAGTGGGCGGATTGGGCGGCACTTTTATGGATGGAGACGCCTCTTTTGGGTTTGCTGAGGGCAATATGTATATTTTGTGGGATTTCTGTGGCGGCAAACTGTTCGGTTCGCATGTTTCAACCAAGAACGCCGGAAAATGTTTTTCCGCTTTAGACAAATGTTTTCCTATATCTAATAGATATCATGCTATTTTTAAATGGCACACGGCAGGGATCCTACGCTTAATCTGCTAATTTAGAGCAGCATATTCACCGCATAAACAATAGTAAAATGCGACAACAGTTGAATAAGCTACCTACTGGATCTAGTGAACATACGTATCTAAATACCAAAAAGGGAGATGTAAACCACAACGAAAAGCACCAAATACGGCCAAATTGTGATAGTAGAAATGATTCTGATATGGCTAACACGGTCACAACGTCGGAAAAGGGTGTCAGAACTATCATATATACAAATAAATATGATAAATACTCATGCAGAGAAAAATCAGAATGCCCATTGATGTACCTCTGTATGAGTACAAATCTTGTATATAAATGTACCTTGCACACAAGGGGACAGCCGTATGTTTACATTGGGCTATCGGTTGGTTCATTTAAGAACTGTTATCACCAGCTTCAAGAGAATCAATAAGAGACATTCAACATGTTTTTTTGTCGATTTTGTGTGGCGACTGAAGAAAGGTAGCATCAAGTAAGGCACGCAAAACCATACAATACCATTTCCAGAAGATGCCGACTCTGCTCCGAGGAATCCTTGTCTATTTTGTGGACCAATACGAAGATCATTAATAGAATTTCTAAAGACACTCAAGATGCCTACATGCATATAAATGTACTTTCGCACAATGAATTTGAGTAACTGTTAACATAATTTACTTTAAGGTATGGATGAATTAAGTTTAGCCTTAACTTCCCCATTCTTATAAACACCAAGTGTCTATTTAACTTGGTATGTGAACGTTTGTACACCAAACGACACGTGTGCGTATGCTTATAATTTTGTGGATGCTCGCATGTGCGAGTGTACACGCGTTATGCAGCTTTCGCGAGGGCGTTTATGCATCCATATCTGTTAACTCTTGTTTTCAATACTTTTCTCGAAGTATTGTGTGTTCGTTTCTTTTTTGTATCTATTATTTTCGTTTTGATCTTATATATAAATGGAGATGTATCCTTTGTTTTGCTACATTTCTGTCTGCGAAATGAGAAACTACATTGCAGAACTGCTATTTTAACGAGTTATATCTATTTTTCACCCAATGAGACACATTTGTACCGCCGGATGCTCCCGAAACAATGGCTAAGTGTCACACCAGTGAGGGATCGATGCTAGATGTGCCGAAACTATTGTCATGATTAATAGGAATTTTCGTATATTCCATCTTCAGTCTTTCATTTACCATATAGATAGATAGATAGATAGCGATATTTCCCTGTGTACGTATCTGTGCCAGTGTGTATAACATGCATACACATAAGTGAGTATATATATTATATATATATATATATATATAATATATATATATACTACATACATACATACATACATACATACATATATATATATATATATATATATATATAATATATATATATATATATATATTATATATATATATATATAATTATGTCTATGCAAAAAGTTTAAGAGAAAACAATAGCTAAATGATGGTAGAGCATGTCAAATACATATAGGTCTTCTATGAATATAGATATTAATTAAGGTTGTTTAGAGATAAAAGCAAATGGAAATTTAAAGAATTTCAATAGCATTACGATCAGATGCAATTTTACTCAATGACAATGGCAAATGTAAAATATTTATACACACACAAAAACACACACACACATATAAAATATGAACACGTATATAGAAATAGATTCATATATATTAAAATGAACACATTGTATAATATCAAGTATATGAATATATATTTGTCTATTACAGTTTCGCTAACCACATACATACACATGTATAAACACTGATACACGCTGTCATTATATAAGTGTATCTGTCTGTATGTATCATGTACCTATTGTATATACATATTATCTATCAATATGATAATTTACGTGAATATATTTATATATGTATATGCGTGTATGTACGTGTGTGCGTGTGTGCGTTTCTATGTATGTATGCATATACGTATATATACATAGTCTTCATTAAAGAAGTTTGTGTATTTGCTGTTCCTCCATGTTGAGCAGGCTACGTTGGAAACTAATTTCCTTTTGTCATCGTAATACTTATCATGCATACCTGAACGTGCTTTATACGTTCCATTATTTTATTTTCCTTACAGCACAAGGAAACACTCCCAACATGGTTGCAGATGTTATTGTTGATTTTTATAGCAGTTCCAGTCGTTGCAAATATTGTTGGCAGCTGCTGTTGATGCAAGTATTCGATTATGCAAAATATGGAAAAGCAGAACCGCAAATGCATATATATATATATATATATATATAATATATATATATGTGTGTGTGTGTGTGTGTGTGTGTGTGTGTGTGTGTGTGTGTGTGTGTATACACGCATACACACACACATAATATAAATACTATATGTATGTATACATACATATACATAAGTATGAATGTATACACCAGCACTGCTGATGTAGTGAATGCGGAAAGCTTGGTTTGCAGTGTTTGCAGTCGTGTATGCTTGTCAAGAGCAAAGAGCAAGGCTCGTTAGCCACCAACGGAGCAGCGAATGCAAAATATAAGTTAGTCCTAGAACGCACAATGTTCCTGAAGGTTACCAATGGTATCCCTCGGTCTCGAGTGGACGGCCATCATATATATGATGTATGTATGTATTATGTATCTATGTATGTATATATATATGTATGTATATATATATATATATGTGTGTGTGTGTGTGTGTATGTAAGCATATATATATATATTCTTTTATTCTTTAATTCCTTCAAATGTTTCAACTTCGAAGCTGCGGTCAGACTGACGTACGACCGTTGATCGAGCTACACCATTATTTGAAACCTCTGACACGTGGTATTTGGTCAATGAGGGATTTTGATGCCGCTGCCCTGTTCTGTGTTTTCTGCCGTGAGGTAGGCTCGACTGGAACAGAGACCCAGTTTTGTTTTAAAGAAACTTACACCCACACCATACAGATCTCTCAGGCATCTTGGAAGGCTATTGAAGGGCTGTGGGCCCTTGAAGCCTAAGCAGTTAAAATATCTGGTTTTGTATTTTGATGGGATCTTTGGCTCTGTGCAGTGGCGCTCCGTTCTCCAGTTTGAGTAACTTTCAATGCCAAAGTTTGCTACAAGGCCTTCTAGGATTTTCCAGATGTACATCACTGCATACCTTTCCCGCCTTCGTTCTAGGGTGAAGAGTTTTAATTCTTTCAGTCTTTTAATTGTTTCAGTTTTAATTCTTTCAGTAGCTGATACGTGGCATTGAGTCGATCATCTTAGTGTAACTTCCTTGGATTGCTTCAAGTTCCAGCGCGAATTTAATATTGTGTGGTGACCATTATTGGGAGCAGTAGTCCAAGCGGCTGAGGTCATATGTCCTCCAAAGGATCCTCAATGTTTCCTTTTCTCTCGTATTGAAAGTTCGGAGGATCCAGTCAGCCAGCCGTCTGCATTTTATTATTAGATTGGTAATATGCACTTGCAGAAATGCTTCATTACTCATGTCAATGCCTAGGTCACGCACAGATTTTGATTCAGGGATCGCAATTCCTCCTGGGCCAATGTATCCTATCTGCATGTCGTTTAGCTGTGTGTCCTGGTAGTGTAGGGCCTGACATTTTTCTACATTTAAACTGCATGTGGTTGTCCTCAGCCCACCTGAATATTGCGTCCATCTCCCGTTGTAGATGTACAATATTTCCAGGATTTTGTATTGTCTGGGAGACTATTTCGTCATCTGCATCGTTAGCAAGGGTAGCTATCTGAGCAGCTGAAGACATGTGTCAGAAGTACACTATGAATGTCAGTAGCCCTAAAACAATTACTTGTGGAATAGCACTTGTAATTTGTGTTTCCTTGGAGGTGACTCCGTTGGCTACCACTACCTCACGTATATCTTTTAGAAAGTCGTGCAGCCACTCTCCAAGTTTTCTGCCTATGCCGAGAGCACGCAGTTTGTGAAATAACACACCATGGTCGACTTTGTGAAAGGTTTTTGCAAAGTCGAGTTATATCATATCCATACTTGAAGCATCTAACAGCTGTTTTACCATCAAGTCGTAGTGTTGCAAGAGCTGTATTAGACAACTTCTACTTGGTCGAAATCCATGCTGGGTGTCAGTCGGCAAGACATTTTCGTCAACGAACGTAATTGACCGAGCTAGGATGGTTGCTATGGGCATTAATGTACTTTAGGTTCTCGTTTAATTTATGGAATGGTTGGGTTCTATTGGTTAATAAGTTTAGGTTTGCATCCAGGTAGTTAGCCACAGAATGCTCTTTCTCTATACATATATCTAGACCATAATTCTTAAACAATTTATATAGTGTTTTCTTTATATTTTCCAATGATCTATTAGTGCAGGATTTCGTTATCAGGAGTAGGTCATCCCTATAAAGACATCCTTCTATGTTAAGATGTTCTAACTCAAGTTTCGATAATAAGTATATTCCGACTAAATCTGTTATTTGTGCTCCGTCTGGGGCACCTATGTGTATATCAAAGCAATCCCTTTCCTAGACCATTGGAAAATATAAAGAAAACACTATATAAATTGTTTAAGAATTATGGTCTAGATATATGTATAGAGAAAGAGCATTCTGTGGCTAACTACCTGGATGCAAACCTAAACTTAGTAACCAATAGAACCCAACCATTCCTAGCCCATAGTTTATTTTCATATCTAATTAGGGATTTCCTCGTCGTAAGAACTACATTAACTTCATCATATTTCATATTAACCTTTCTCATAGCATATATAAGGGCCTTATTCAGAATAATCTCGTTAATAGATGACTAGTAATTTTCTATATCTATTTGGATAAATTTACACCTATTTTTATCTTTAATATTGTTGAACCAATTTAATGTTTCTCGGGTATAAATCCATAGTTTAAAGTTTTTTCCTGTATTAAATTTATATATTTATCTAATATAAGTTTACTTAATCTTTTTATATCAAATTTACATGGGCATATCAGTCTTACTTGAGGGTTAGAATAAAAGTTTTTATGGTCCTTAAGGGTTATTCTAGGGTGCATAGAGACATATGGTTCAGTTCTATTTTCTAAATCATATTTCGTCAAGAATTTTTTAGATATATTGTTAATCCTATTTAATTGACGACCTTCACTAACAATTTTATACTTTCTCCTTATTTCTTTTTCTAGAAGGTTATCATATAGCTGTACATCTACTCTATATCGGTTCCTTGTTTTATCCGGTTGGTCTATTATTCGCTCCATGTTCTCCAATTTATTTATTTTATTAGCTATGTTTCTTAGGTGCTCGTTATGTCCTTTCAGGTATTTTTTAAATTTTGATAATTTTAACCATATTCCATATTTTATCCTCGAAATCCTGTAAAGCCCTATTATTTGGGGGCTCCTTCTTAGATTTAAAATTGTTTATAAAGTAATCTTCATCTTCTAAATTCCTGGTATTATAATTGTTGTTATCATGGAAGTATGCCTTCCATTTTATTCTATTTAAAAAATTCTTAACTTGATCTATTAAAGTTATTGTATATTTTCTCTTACTGGGAAGAGGTATATCCTTCAATGATGAGTTCCAGTCTGTTGGTTCAATCCTACCTGATAAGTCCAGCCGATAGTAAAATATAATATCTATGAATATTTTAAAAACCTTAGGGGATAATAATTATTCCAGGTTATCAGGATATTTACTAGTTTACACTTTACTAATGCAAAGCAAACAATATCAATTATAATATTATTACAAATTTTGGATTTTACCAATAGGACTACAACTTCGATTTCAGGAAAGCTTATATATATATATATATATATATATATATATATAAAGACCTTCTTCAGTCATGAATGACTATGTGTTTGCACCTAGAAAGTTACCCTCCGAAGCACATGTTGGGTCAAGGTTGTTTATGGACGACCAGCAGGTTCCCTTGCATACCAGCTTTTCTTCTCTACGTCACCAATGCAATCATGTAATCCAAGAGAAAGGCAAAAGTCAATACAACTTGTCACCAGGAACGTCGCAACTCATTTTTCAGCTGAGTGAAGTGGAGTAACGTGAAATAAATTGTCTTGTTCAAGAACACAACGTACAGCCCAGTCCGGGAATCGAATTCACTACCTCATGATTATGAGCCCACGCTCTAACCACTGAAATATGTGAGCAGCGGCTGTGTCGACTATAGGAGCAATGACGATGGTTGTATAGTAAACAGCAGTCACTCTGTTCTACTTGGCTACTGGAAATAAGCACATTTTAATAAACCTATTTTTTGCTTTCAGAAAACAAATCTGTTACTGAGCCCGTTATGACTCTAGGTTACCAAGTTTATCTTTTCACACGCCTGAGCCGAATTTGACTTAGAACCAGAACAAATTCCGCTGTGCATAAGATGCAGAAGTCTTACGTTTCCGCAAATGTAAATTACTGGAAAATGCTCAGATAAAATGAAAAACAAAGTTAACTTCGAAAGGATTAGAACGTAAAGCATAGAAAAGCAGAAAAAATAGCAGAGGAATTCTGAGGGATTCTATCAGTCCGATTGTAGATATCAGTAATATGATAATAGAGAGAAAGAGAGAGAAACCTAGATTTTAAAGTACTTTAATACCAGGATGACTTTGCTACTTCAGCATATGGTAGGTAATTGCAATTAAGACAATGCTCTTTCCATTTATCAATTCTCTTACTCACTTCTTCCCATTTTTCTATATATCTCTCTTTCTGCCCGTGTATACATGTGTGTGCTAGTGTATGCATGTATCTTTGCACGCATGTATTAATGCGTATATATGCATACATACATGTGTGTGTGTGTGTGTGTGTGGAGAGAGGAATCTTGGATATCATTTGCATTTGAGGATTTACTGAAAGAAAGGATGCTTCTTTTTACGTATGTTTTTATAAGTACGCTATGTGTATACATACATACACATATACATATGGTATATATATTATATATATATTATACATATGTTTATATATATATATATATATATATATTATATATATATATATAATATATATATATACACACACGCATACAAACCATAAGCACATATATAGACATGCATATATGGCCAAGTAATTAAAGTACAATGAATACTTAGAGACAGCAAACCTATGCACTATACATTTGCGCACGACATTTAGCAATTACTACAAAATACGAAAGGAAATAAATGCAACAAAACTATTCGAAATCGTTTGTCCGCCATGTTACTTATTTGCTGATTTTGTTTTTATCTTTTCTTTTTGTATAATTTGTTTCTTTGGTTCGTGGTCTTCATTTACTATGTTTGTTTTTCTTTTATATTTTTTGTTTTTGTTTTTTACTGTTTAGTGTTGTTTTTAGCAGATGAATTGAAGTTGATTGTATTTTGCTAGAGATGACTGACGAATGACTGAACGAAAGAAAATTCCCGGTGAAAACGTGAGAGGGGAGAGAATGAGGTGTGTGAGAGGAGTTGGTGCTTGTATAATGACTGTGATATATGAATGTAAGTAAACGAAAGACGAAATTTGAGACAGGCCTGAATAGTTAAATATATGTGTCTGCGCATATATATATATATATATATATATATATATATATATATATATATATATATATATATATAATATATACATACACATATGCATGCATATCTCTCTCACTTCCTCTCTCTCGCTCCTTATCTGATAGAGAGATAGCAGAGACAATGAAACAGTCACAGAGACGGAAAGACAGACACACAGAGAGATGGATCAATAGATAGTTTGTTAGAAAGATAGATAGATAGATAGATAGATAGATAGATAGATAGATAGATATACAGATAGATAGACAGACAGACAGATAGATAGATAGATAGATAGATAGATAGATAGATAGATAGATAGATAGATAGATAGATAGACAGACAGACAGACAGACAGACAGACAGACAGATAGATAGATAGATAGATAGATAGATAGATAGACAGACAGACAGACAGACAGACAGATAGATAGATAGATAGATAGATAGATAGATAGATAGATAGATATATAGATAGATAGATAGATAGATAGATAGATAGATAGAAAGCAGTCAAACAGTCAAACATACTTACATGCATACAGGCACAGGCAGACACACAGACAGACACAGACACACAGACACACAGACACACAGACACACAGACATGCAGACACACCGACAAGTATGTGACAAGGAATTAAATGCTACAGTGCGATTGATTGACTGAATAAAAACAATCTGAAGATCGAAACAAAGAAAGGAAGGATGAAATGAAGAAATGTACGGAATGGAGGGGAAGGTGTGGTGGTCATGGTGGGAATTGAAGAGAGACAACGAGTATTTCTGTTCGACAGTGATAAAGATGAATGAGTGATTGAAGAAGAAAAAGCAGAACAATTAGTCTGAGTAAAAATGTGGCTACGAATAGGGGTAGTGTGAAGAGGTGGGGTTAAATGCAAGCGGACATGAGAATTAGGACAATAAGTGTGAAAAGTATTTTATAATTTAAAGCAATATCTATGAACACCAGATTCGCATCGTATTCTTAGCCACTTTTTTTACCTCTTCGCTGCCGTTGATTAATATCTGTAATGAACGAAAATAGCGAGTATCTAAGTATGTAAAGATGTTTCATAAAACACATCTGAAGAACCAGAGAAAACTATTGATGAGGAATTAATATTATTTTGCATACTTCATTGCAGCAATTGGAAAAGGTTTAGGTTTTTCAATACAAGGAAGGAAATACTTTATCTTGTTTACCTGAGCCAAAAAGATTCAGAAGGCAAACACGTACCGTTACGTTTACCTGAAGCTTTCGCAACTTACATATACTATGTAACGTCTGTTAAACTAATATTATCTTTTATATAATGTGTTTATGTGTGTAACATTTATCAGGCAGTAGCAGGATGTGGTTGTTATCCATCGATGTATGTGTTACGTGTTGGTTGTATATGAGTAATCTTCCTTTCGCTACTCAAATTTATTTTATGATGCACTTATTTTTATCCGTATATCTGTAGTGTGTTTGTGTATACACACGCATTATATACGCACACCATCCAGAGTTTTCGTGGAGTATAAGTGACGAGACAATCCCCTGAACAAGATGTGTGTCGCAAGGCTATTCTTTGACACCTGAATAAACTAGAGCAACGTTAAACGAAATGTTTTGCTCAAGAACACAACGCACCACCCGGTAGGGAAATCGAATCCATGATCTTACAGTCTTGAAAGTAACACTTAATCACGACGCCACGCTCCTTCACTATACTGGTGAAGTGAAATGGCAGAAATCGAACGAGGGGAATAGGTGACGGACAGTTAAACAACATCAGAGTTTACAACAGCTAGAGAAATGTTTTTAAAGGTGTGGACAAAATGTTAACACCAAAAGAAAATTTGTGTACATTGAACTCTTCGCCGAAAATTGAAAAGTGAAAAGAAGACTGCCGTTTTGGGTGCACGCCTTATTAATGTAGAGTAAAAAGAAGCAACGAAACAAGAAAAGAAACGATATATGCTTAAAGCATATGTGTACCTTTTAACATTAGGTTGTAGAATATTAATTACCTCCTTGCGACTATTACAATGTATCGTACTCTTAGCACAACTATTTTGAAGCACGTCTGTACAAATATCAGCTACCAGTCTGATAAGCCATCACGGGCTGACATACTACTGCAAGTTTCTCATTCATGATTAATACCATCTCCTGGGAAGCAATGGTAGGACATTTAGGTGATCATTTGACTTGCCAGAATTAACAGCGAAAACCTCCTGAAAATATCATTCTAAGATCGTTGTTTCCATCCGTATCCGCTATACAATGCTAACGCTCTCCTTTATAGTCATATATAGAATGCAACGCAGTAACAATGTTTTACACCAAGCCTGATTCATCTATCAACCGTGTGGCATCTCTTATATTCCTTCCCATGACGTTCATCTCTTATGTTCCTACCGTAAGGCTTCACTTCCATTCACGCCAGCTTGATTTAATTCGTCCTTAGTCGAAAGACGCCTGTTGTTTGTATTTGTAACTGCGTACCATTTCTCCGTTTTTTCGTCTTGTTTTCGTATACATTCGCGTGCTTTATTCCAAGGATTGTACTGATTTTAGCTTAGATTTTGGGGGGTCGGCCAGATTGTAGGAAACTCGAGTGTAACCGGCCGAAACTGCAACGACGATCTGGAGCTTGACTGAGGATAGGAAGCTCCGAATGACCCATCCTTGTTCTTTCCTTTCCTTTTTTGATCGTCTGTCCGGATGCTTTATAGTCGCCTGATACGTTCTTGTTACATTTTTGCTTTATACACACACACACACACACACACACACACACACATACACATATATATATGTGTGAGTGTATGTCTGTGTGTACAAAACAAAGTTACTTTACTCTACACGGGTAGAAATATGTAAAGTTGATGCAGGTCCCGCAATTGGGCCAGCCACAATTTTTACTGCTGGTGTAGGAATTGCGGAAGGTAATTTAGCTCTTGTGAGGAATATTTTGATGGACTTTGATTGTCTTTTACACTTGATTATTTTGTGTATTTAGAATGCTTGTTTCATTCTTTGGTCTTGGTCTCGTAGTGGGATGTTCTGCTGGATAACATTATAAACCTCTGTGTTTCTTAGATTGTAATAAAGGGTAATTTATTGGGTGTAACCGGAGCGTTTTTCGTTTTTCGTGTTTCTTCGATATTTATTGCGCTGGCACGATCTATTCCGTTGTCTATTACCATTAATGGATATCGTCATTTAAGTAGCACTTATTTTAGTTCCTGGAATCTTTTATTGCGAGTTTCCGGGTTTGAGACCATTGTGCAGATATTCTTGCTAGAATAAAGGGAATATTATTCTGCGTGTGGTTGCGATGGCGTGAGGAGAAGAGTAGGTATTGTTGAGAATCTGTTTGTTTGTAGTGAATATCTATTCCAATGGTTTTATCTCCTTTGATGATTTGTGTTTCCAGGAAGGGTAGTTCAGTTTCACTGTATTCCGTGGTAAATTTAATATTATTGTTTTATATTGTTGATTAGATTTTTAAAATCCATCATTTGTTCTAATGTGTACGTTCATATAATTAAGCAGTATCTAAGTAACGTTTCCATTTTTCTAGTAGATTTTTGTGCAAGTTCAAGACATATATTAATTTAGATTGTTCATATATCTGCACCTCCACGCCATGACTAGATTGGCGTAAGTCGGAGCAACTTTTGTTACCATCACACTCCCAGATATTTGTTTGTAAATATTGCAATCGAAGTCAAAAAGTTTTTTTCGAAGATAAACTTTAATCCTTCAGTGACGAAACTCTTTTCAATTTTGTGTGGAATTTCATGAGCAATGTCTCAAACGAGAAATTTATTGCCTGTTATCCATATTGGTGTGGGATTGTGGTATATGGTTTTGCCACATCAGAAATTTCTCAGACCAGTCATGTAGCTATCCCCTACCAATCAAATCCTATTCAAATCATATACTAATTTGAGCCATGAACTCCCTATAAAAACAGGGAAAATTCAAACACTAGTCAGAAGCAAGACAGCTGCGATATAAACCACGTATTTCTATTTGAACTTTTTGAAAATCAGTGTAAACTGTGAAACCGGTTAAAGCTTCCAATATATTGATAAAAAATATTTTAACTATTCTCAGTGCATTTTCAACTTCTATTTTTCCTATATATACTTGTATGCATGTATATATGTATGTATATATGTATGCATGTAGGTATGTATGTATATAAGTATGTATGTATTTATTTGTATATATATATATATATATATATATATATATATAATATATATATATATATATATATTATATATATATAATATTTGTATGCATGTTTATATATGTATGTATGTACGTATGTATTTAGTAGATCTATTCACTTCCTGTTGTCGCACACTAATGCGGTTGGGTGGTCAAATACATCTTCCCTTAGATGAATTTCGGTAGCAATGGCTCTACCTGCATTGGCTGATCCATCAGCAGCATACGACTAGATAAACTGTTTTGCTATATGCAGTCCTGCTCGTTGTATCTACTACTCTCTCTTCCTTTTCTTCTTCTTCTGCCTCTTCCTTTCATTCTTCTTCTTCTTTTCCTATTTCATCTTCTACTTCTTCTTCTTTTCCTTTCCTTCTCCCTCTTCCGATTCTTCCCCTTCTCCTTCTTCCTCTTCTCCTGTTTCTATTTCCCTTTCGTCTTCTGCTGGTCGCTCTCCCCGTCCTTTCTTTTCTCCATCCTATCATTGATCCACACTTATAATATCTACCTTCTATACACATACCGCATCCACACATCTAATTGTTTTATTTTACTATTTCCTTCCGGTATTTTCCTAAAAACAAGGTCCGAAGAACGTACAATGTAATAGCACATCTTTGATGCACGCTGATGAAATTCCTCTCCAAAAATCTAAAAGCGCAAATATTACGTGATTTTTCATTTTGAATTTTCGTCTAAATTGGCGATGCAAATGGAGATAATATGGAAACGTTTGTAACATATAATTAAAGATGTGTTAAAGAATTTTGTTTTTTTCATTGGATATATATACATATATATATATATAATATATATATATATATATATATATTATATATATATATATATATATATATCTGTATATATATATATATACATATATACATATACTATATATATATATGTATATATATATATATATATATATATATATATAGTATACGTATGAAATGCTAGAGTATGTAAAGGAAATGCTAATTACGTATACTGCTAATAGTTGATAAATATGCATTGCGAGGCTACACAAGCAGATAACAATCGTGAAGAGAATGTCTTCGTTAATAATATATGAATTCAAATTGACTAACCCTTGACTGTTGTTTACATTTTTTTCTCTTAATTTCTTTCTTATCAGCATTTGCCAAAACAAATGTTTTTAAAATCCTACTAAATTGTGTACTAATTAATTATTCAAAATAAGAACAGAAGCTTCGAAAATTTTTCAAATTAGTCTAAAGTTTGAGTAAGTCATGGAGTGAGAAGACTCTTATGCGGAAACTCGGAGGTGATGAACATATGAGAAAATTGAGCAAAGTGAAAGTAGAAAGAGTGAAAATAGAATATGAACAGAGTTTTAGTAGCAGGGAACTAAGCACAGAATGATAAAAGTTAACGACAGCATCAGACAAACACCCATGGTTGCGGATTCAGTTCCACTGCATGGCACCTTGCACTAGTGTCTTCTACTAAAGTCTCGGTCCAACCCGAGCTTTATGTGTGGATTTGGTAGACGGGAACTGAAAGTGTGTCTGTGAGTCTGTGTTTCACGCTCCACCACAACCATCGGTTTACAACCGATGTTGGTGTGTATATGTGTCCGTACCTTAGTGCTTTGGCGAAAGAGACCGATAGAATGAGTACTAGGTTTACAAAGAATAAGTCCCGGGATTTCTTCGATTAAAGGCGGTCCTCCAGCATGGCTGCAGTCAGATGGCTAGAACAAGTAAACGAACAAAAGAATATGAGAAGAAAAGTAACAATTAGTCATATTGCATTGTGTCGCCCAGCCACGGTCAAAACGAACAATGATTGGGCTTTCATACTGTAAACACTATAAGAGCATTATGAAATAAGCCAAGAAAGTGGGAGAGGTATTATAAATACACATCTCAAAATATTCTCGACGATTTCTACTAAGTGAACACGTTGTGCAATTTGATTAATAAAGAGAAAGAAATTGAAGGACTCATATGTTATTGTGAAAAATCACGATTCTTTCTAATATATATATCAGTTCTAAGGCGGCGATCTGGCAGAATCGTTAGCGTGTCAGGCAAAATGCTTAGAAGCATTTCGTCCGACTCTACAATCACACGTTCTGAGGTCAAATTCCAAGGAGTTCGACTTTGTCTTTTATCATTCTGGAGTTGATAAATTATGTACCAGTTGAGCCCTGGGATCAATGTTTTCTATTTAACTTCTCGCCTGAAATTGCTGGTCTGGTCCCAAAATTTGAAGACTATTCATGTAGCAATTCATAGGCGGCAACATGGCAGAGTCATTAGCGCGCCAGGCAAAATGCTTAACGGCATTTCGTCCATCTTCACATTCTGAGTTCAAATTCCGCCGTGGTCGACATTCTCTTTCAGCCATTCAGGGTCGATAAAATAAGTATCAGTTGAGGACTGTGTGTCGCTGTAATCGACTAACCTCTTCCCCTGATATTACTGGACTTGTGCCGAAATTTGAAATTAGTATATGTATCAGTTCCAATTAAAGAAAATACATTTCCGTAACTACTGGAAAATCTATATTATTTAAATCAGTGGTACTCAACCAGCGTCCATATGACCCCCGGAGGTCCATATACAATTTAAAGGGATCCACTCAAGCGAAATAGCAAACAGGATATCCATTGTAAGTATGCATGATAATTTTATCCTTTTGATGTATTTATTTATTTATTTATTGCCCACAAGGGGCTAAACATAGAAGGGACAAACAAACGGAGAGGGAGGGAGTAGGAGATAGAGAGAGGGGGGACTACAATATCCAGGCGGTTACCATTGAAGAACTTAATATACGGACATCAAGAAACATATACATGGAAAACCATAAATACATACATATATATATATATATATATATATATATATATATAAGAATGAATGTTTTTATATATAATGAACGTGAAATACAGGAAGGGACGAACACGGAACACAGACAAATCATTCGAAGCCTTCAATCTTCAGTCAGACACCGAATCATCATAGCAAATTTCGGCTGTTCAATTCTGATATTTGCTCCAACTCGGCCAGCCCCAAGAAAAAAAACTAAGCTGTAAGCATTAGATTTCTTGGTAGAAGACAGGAATGTGAACGCACAAGACGGATGTGAATACAAGAGACGAAAACGAAATTGAAAACAGTAATGAATAAACAAAATATATAACGGTGGTTGTCATACGACTTTAGACCAAATGAGACAAAACAACAAAACAACAACATAGCTGGCGTAGAAATAATTACCGTTTCGGTAGCGGGGACACATGTTGGTCGAGATACGAAGGCCAACAGAATGGTTTAAGAAGCAGCAGGTCGCAGGAGAGAGAGAAAGAGAGACAGAGAGAGAGGGAATCAAAGAGGGTGGAAGGCAGGGGACAGAATCAGTGACCAAGAGAAAAGGAGAAAGAAGGGATTAAGGAGGATGGGAGGAAGAGGGGAGGAGGATGGGAGGAAGAGAGGGGAAGAATCGGAGGGCGCCAAAAAGTTTGGTGAAGAAGCAATGGCGGGTAGGAAAGACAGTGTGTATAGAAGTCGTGCAGGGTTTAAAATTGGACAAACAAACGGGGGGGGGGGGTGCACGTAACGCCGCAATAATATAAGAATGAATATATATATGTATATATATATATATATATATATATACATATATATATATATATAATATATATATATATATATATATATATATATATATATATATATATATATATATAATATATATATATATATGTATGTATGGTTTTCCATATATATGTTTCTTGGTGTCCGTATTTGCACCTCCCTGCACACAGATGCACCACGTGAAAACAGGTCTTGTTTTGTTTACATTATCTTAATCATATTTACTTAGCAGTTCGGCTAAACAAGTTATAGAACATATACCAAACTTATGACTAAGTTTTCAACTAGACATTACCATCACGATCGAGCTCCAGTATGAGCGCAGTCGAACGCGTGAAACAAGTGAAAGAATACAGAATAATAGAAACAAAGAGAAATAAATATCCTTTTCTACTCTAGGCACAAGGCCCGAAATTTTGGGGGAGGGGCAGTCGATTACATCGACCTCAGTACGCAACAGGTACTTTTCGACTCCGAAAAGAGGAAAGGCAAAGTCGACCTCGGTGGAATTTGAACTCAGAACGTAAAGACAGGCGAAATACCTATTTTTTTACTACCCACAGGGAGCTAACACACAGAGGACAAACAAGGACAGACAAACGGATTAAGTCGATTATATCGATCCCAGTGCGTAACTGATACTTATTTAATCGACCCCGAAAGGATGAAAGGCAAAGTCGACCTCGGCGGAATTTGAACTCAGAACGTAGCGGTAGCAGAAATACCTTTTTCTTTACTACCCACAAGGGGCTAAACATAGAGGGGACAAACAAGATAGAGAAACGCATTGAGTCGATTACAACGACCCCAATGCGTAACTGGTACTTAATTTATCGACCCTGAAAGGATGAAAGGAAAAAATCAACTTCGGCGGAATTTGAACTCAGAACCTAGCGGCAGACGACATACCGCTAAGCATTTCGCCCGGCGTGCTAACGTTTCTGCCAGCTCACCGCCTTAAAAGAGAAAAGAATATTAATAACGACCAAACAAATGTTAAATAGATTAGTTTCATTACTAAAGAAATATTATGTCAATAGCAAAACTGAACCGGAAAATAACTAAGTCTAGAAAGCTGTATCTGTGAACAAAGGTGAAATGATATAACAAGTAAATATAATTATAAGAGTCCCAGATAACACCAGAATGTTAGTTAAAGCTATAAACCGTTGATCGAACAAACACGAATTCCTTGAGAAAATTAAATTTTGAATATCGTTTTTGGTTGGTAAAGATCACAGTTGAAATGATATTACTGACAAACAAAGCTGCAAATTAAAGTATTGAGAACATAAAAATTATATATATATATATAGATATTTATATATATATATATATATATATATAAATGCACACGTACTCGCGCGCGCATATATATTTGTGTGTGTGTGTGTGCTTGTGCGTGTGCAACCGTCAATCCATCGGAAGCTGTTAATCCAGAAATGTTTTGCTTCCCTTTCTACATTTTTGCCCTCCATTTTTTCTTTCCTATTTCCTTTCTGTAGAAAAGCGAGAGCTCTTCCATTTTACTCGCGCATCACACTAATAGATCTAGGTTATGGTTCTCTCACTTATCTTCTGTTTTTGGGGGTTGTTGGTAAATTTTGAACTATATATATATGCACACTTAGACACACACGCATAGATAGATACATGTGCGTATGTCTGTGTTTTTATATCTATCTATCTAATCTATCAATTTATCTACCTATCTATCTATCTATCTATCTATCTATCTATCTATCTATTTATTTATCTATCATCTATATATATATATATATATATTATATATATATATATCTATATATATATATATATATATATATATATATATATATATATATATATATATATCCGGAAACAACGATCAGTGAGAAGATTTATATATGATTCAATAAAAATATTTGAAAGGTTAAAAACCGCATACGAGATCGAAATCTTAAGAGAAGAATGTTCTTATAAAGGAAGACGGTAATATTCAATGCTCTGTGCCAAAGAAGTAAAATTTTATGGGGGGGGGGGGACAGGGATAGTTGACGAGATGATGAATGCCTATGTGTAAGGAAATACGGTAAATCTTTTTTAAAAAAATACATTTAAAAGACCTCTGAGGAAATAACGATTAAGAAGAATGAAGATAAATATTTTGCAGGGTGAGGTGTTTGACAGGTTAGATTTTTAAAAATATCTGTGGATGGTTTAGTTTTAAGATGCCCAGAAAGGACGTTTCGTCGTTAACATGTAGCATGGAATGTTAGAAGCCAAAACGTGGTAAAAATTTAGAGTGATGTGAATAGTATGATTATTGTGCAGAAGATGTAAAGGAAAAAAAGCGGAAAGTTGTCTGTATGTGAAATACTGTTGGAGAATCATTATATTGAAAGGCATAACATTGCATTGGCGATTCCATAGAAAATTTGGCAAAGCAAGAAAGATTAATTGGAATATCTCTGGTGTCATATAAAACTTGATATAATATACTCACAATATTGAATACTAAGAAGACGAGAAAAAATATATCGTGTTGTGATTCTGAGTACTTCATGCATAAATTTACCACTATGAGAATGATATATTTAATTTTAGAAAATTCTACCACGGAGAAAAGTTATGTTTTCATAAATATATATCTGTCACAATGAAAAAGAATCGGAGGGGAAACGGTAAAAGATATTGAAAAAATACTAATAGCAAGTCCTGGAAATACGTGTGCGAAAAGAGTAAAATGAAAAAAATTTCATCCAATTTTGTTTCTTATCTTGTTGCTACTTCATATCTGTAACAGATTCTCAATAATGCGCCTTCATATTGGGGCTCTCTGTGAGTAAATATATCCAGAACGGAGAATATGTTGGATAAATGTTTTGTGTTTAATAGCAAATAAGATTTTTCTATAGGCGTTTGTCATGGCTGTGTGTTTAAGAAACTCACTTTGCAGCCATGTCGTTCTGGATTCAGTCCTACAGTGCAGGAATACAGGCTGGTGTCTTCAACTATAGTTCGGTTCCAAACTATATATTGTGAAAGAATTTGGTGGGCGAAAATTGTGTAAAGGCCTGTTGGGTGTGGCCAAGTGGTTAAGGTGTTCTACTCACCGCCTCGAGAATGTGGTTTCTATTTCCAGACTGGCTCTCGGCGTTGAGCTCTGGAGCAAAAAGAAAAAGTTCATTTTATGTTACTCTAGTTCACTCTGTGATAAATGGGTAACACTGTGACACATCAGCGTTCCATTTAGTGTGAATATTGGCATGGATGCATAACCAGCGGGGTCACCACATTCGAAAGTTAAAACAATGCGAAGCCGATTGTGACTAGCGTTGTAGAACAACATCCAATAATCTGGTTCATAACGGGATACTGTGATATGCGATTGTGTGTAGATGTGTACGCATGCATGTGTATGCCTGAGATCGAATTCAGATGAAACAATTGTAAACTGATCTAATAAAGAAAAAAAACTGTATTTTTGTTTATAATTGTAAGATGAAACTATTTCCGAATTATTGTCTGTCTGATAGCCTGCATCCGTGGGTGAGCTTAATATGGTAAACCCCTGACTTAAAACCAGGCTAAATTATAATATATAGACACACACATACATTAGGAAAAAGAGAGATTTTAAAATACATACAACTATCAATAAAGCAGTTTCAAACGAATTTGGTTGAGTATATCAAACAATCAGATACCAATAAATGCAAGTTGAGAAAGAATAGTAACTAGTTGGTATTAATGAAGTACTATTTTTGTCGAACAGTACCAAATGACACATAAAAAAATAGAAAAAAACATAGAAAATTTCATTTGCTCCGAATATCTGAGCAGCATCCACGAAATGGGATGAATATGGAATACTGGGAACCGAACGCTTTATACATTCAGCCAAACAGCCACTACCACAATGGAAGTATAACATATTAAATACATACAGACACACTCGCGTACACGCACATATCCAATCACACGCATACATAAACATATATATATATATATAGTGTGTGTGAGAGAGAGAGGGAGACACTGAGAGAGGGAAGAAGAAAGAAGGAGAAATGGATGTATGTGTATGTGTGTACTAATTAATAACCATAATTTTAACCAATTATAATTAACATCGTTAGTGAATGATTAATTTTTACGAAGGGGTATAATTTACACAGATTCATTAATTCACAAATTAAATTTGAATTTCAGTAAATTCATTGCCACAGCCCTCTAACTTAAGCATTTGAAAACAATATATACATAAATATATACATACATATACATATATATGTGTGTATGTGTGTGTGCGCGCGTGCGTATGTATGTATATATATATATATCGACCGTACATATACATACACAAACACGTATATACATACACACACACACACACACACATACACACACATATATATATACATATATATGCATATATAAATATCTATATATATGTATGCATATTCATGCCTATATTTATATGCATGTGTGGGTTTCTGCGACTGCGCAGTTTACGTTCACAGAAGGACATGCAATATTTAATAATGTACATAATAATCAGATAGCCCCTTAGTGCATAATTAATTTATATTCTCCTAGGAATTTCTCGGTGTTATTTCGAATCAAGATGGAATATCGTCATTGTATGTTACACATTAATAGACGGGGGAAAAAAGCAGATATTATTATGCCCATAGCTACGTTAGTGATAAATTATACTGCAACCGTTGTGCCTGCTGTGAATGTAAAACATTCAAGAAATCCATTTCCTTCCAATCATGTATCGATGATTTAAAAGAGAGAGAAACTGAAAGTATGTTCTACGGTGTGGAATGCCTATATAGTAATAACAGGATATGAGGCTCGAGTCTTCAAAGTGGCTGTTTGTTTCTATTCTTTTATTCCTTTCAGCCATGCATCTACGATCATTTCAGAGCACCACTGTGGATTTTGTAAATACGGATCCAGCAATGTCACTGCTTATTCTGGTCGATCTTTGCCTGCTGGTGCCATATTTCTATATGCTTATAAGTTACATATAGACATTAAATATATACCTTTTAATATTATCTCTACATATTTATAACGTTTGTATCCGAATACGTCTAAGGTACCGTAGCAATCAAAGGTGGAAATATAGGTATTGGGTGTATATACATATTTCAGGAATTTTTGTTCCTTCTTCAGTACCTAAAGTATATGTGGGTGTTGGTGTGTGTGGTGTGTGTGTATGTTTTTCTTTTTCTTTTATTTTTATTCCATTTAAAATTGCTTCATACATGACGCATAGAGACAGAAGCAGTATTAATAACTAAAGGTAATCTTTCTCTCCAACCTAACTTTGAAGTTGTGTTAGAACACCAGAGTACTGCGTTATTTCTCTGGAGAGGTCCTCTCATATGAACTCGTGGTACATAAAAGCAATCGCTTTTATACCGTTCACACACAAAAATCATCTGCTATGGACGCTGAAACTGCTAGATCCCGTGCTTTCACTGTTCTGCGCTCCTCACCGTCACACGTCTAGAAGCGATATATCAGGCGAATTTCCCGCGATATATATATATATATATGTATGTATGTATGTATAAATAATTGAGAATCAGTTGATTCAGATACTTAAATTAGAGCACCAAGTGAGTCCGGTATTATCTGCACAGCTCGAAGTAAGGTGAATAAAATCAAATTAAGGAACAGATATCAACACGTGATAAAATACAACCGTTTCAAGCGGCTCCATTGAATTGAACAATGCAATCTTTACGTGAATTTAAATATAGACCTATCATCAACTGCACAAATAAATAGAATTTTTATCAGTTGGATACATTAATATAATTTTTCTCAAATACTTTAACACAGCAAGAAGGTGGAAGAGATCCATTTTGTCACTATTGTAACTAAGAATACTACACTGAGGTCAAAGCTTGTAAATCCTTTACACGTGGGTGTGTAGTCTATTCTTAGCTACAATGGCGACAACATGGATTTCTCCCATCTTATTGTTCTGTAAAAATATTTGTAAAAACTTATATTAATTTGTCCAACTAATTAAAATTCTATTTATATGTGCATCTGATGATAGCTCTGCATTTAAATTGATGTAATGATTGCATTGTTCAATTAAATGGAGCCGCGCTTGAAACGGTCGTACTGGATCACTTCTTGATATCTCGTTGCTTATTTTGATTTTATATATATACTAGCATTAAAGACCCGTCGTTGCCGGGTCATAGTGCTAGTGCATGTATATATGTGTATATATATGTGTACATATTACATGTACATCTATATATATACATCTACACATAAAATGCAAAATACAAAGTTATATCTTGATATTGCTAGCGATAACAATACTCAAAATATATTACAGACTGGAACTGTTAGCTCTTCTTTTTTCACTACATTGTATACTTTATAGACAATAGTCTTTTCTTTAATTTAATTTTTTATTATCCATCTGGACTATTCCTTTTCTGCACGCTAATTTTATTTTTAATTTAATTCCCATTCACGTGAAACCATTTATTCAAGTTCAAATCATTGATGCAATTTTATACCAATTGCTATTTTTCCTTTTGTTATGTTACGATTATATTATACTTTAGTTTAATTTTAATTATTACTTACTACATATAATTCAATTGTTATTATTATTTTTATTGTTAAAGTGAAAGCATCTGATATAAAATAGAGAAATATTTTTGTTTCACTTTTAAAATGTAATAGTGGAGAAGATATGATATTGCTATGGGCTTGCTCTTGGCAAGAAGTTGAACATTTTTTTGCCCATGAAACTACATGGACCCTAAATAAGGCATGTGTAAAATTTGAATGAAATTGGTAGTGTAGTTCTCAAGTTTTAGGGAATCGTAGCGGAGAAGATATGTTATTGCTGTGGGCTCGCCCTAGGCAAAAAGTTAAAAGTTTTTGCCGATGACACTCCCTGGACCCTAAGTAAGGCATATGTAAAATTTGAATGAAATTGGTTGTGTAGTTGTCAAGTTTTAGGGAAACACACAGACAGACATACACACATTCTCAGTTTTATATATATAAAGATATATTACCAGGGCCTGTTCAAGATTTGGTGTTGCAAATATCCAGTGAGCTTATTAAAAAAAATTAATCGCGATAGAAACAGAATTAATACCAGTAGGCAATATTGACCTCAACGTAACATGAATCTTGTATTAGAATACAGAATACTGCGTTGTATTCTAACACGAATAACGAACAGCAAATAAACCAGTAGCAGGCCGCGGGAATCTACTGCTCTATTTTCCCGACAAAAGTAATGAATCTTTAGACTTCAGTATGGAGGTCTGTAATAACAGATACCTGCAGACAGTGTGCACGACTACAGCAGCAATGAATGATATAT